>NC_133658.1:912982055-913057429 GCF_037893015.1 Macrotis lagotis
CTTAAACCAGGATCTAGACCAGCCTCCAAAGGAATAGCTAGGGAAGGAATCCCAGGCCAACAAAGAGCCTCCCATGCTGTCACTCTGAACCAATGGACTTTCAGCTAGCCGATGAAACTGAGGCCAACTGCATTCTTCTGTTTGTTGCTCAGACCCAAACTCAGTTAGGAGCTAGTAGAGCACAATCCAAGAGGGCAGCAATTGTACGGGAACAAAGTTTTTTTTTTAGGTTTTTTTTTTTGCAAGGCAATGGGGTTAAGTGACTTGCCCAAGGCCACACAGCTAGGTAATTATTAAGTGTCTGAGGTCGATTTTGAACTCGGGTCCTCCTGACTGCACAGCTGGTGCTCCATCCACTGTGCCACCTAGCCGCCCAGGAACAAAGCTTTTAAAGCTTTCAAATCCCCAGCTTGTCCCCGAAATCCTGGAATAGCAAAATAGTACCCCAAGAGAGCAACAAGAGGACCAGCCCAGACTTTCCCTCCAAAAGTGTCACAGAAACTAGCCCTAATATCAAATCAGAAGACCAAAAAATAGGCTGGAAAAATAAACAAACAAATAATCCCACCATAAAGATTTTTATGGCGACCAGGAAAATCAAGACAGAAACCTAAAAGAGAAGATAACTACATACATTGTCTCAGGAAAAAAAAAAACAACTTTCAATATCCTGACCCCTCAGTTCTCTTCTAGGTCATCTCCCCTGCCGTAGACCCTCTCTCTTTCTCTCCACTTGATCTCTGAGTGAGCCCTTTCAAAGCTACCTTGACCTCTTCTCTTGAACCCCTAGCTCCTTCATCATATTCCTGATTACATTCTGCCAAACCTCAAACTTGGATCATTCCCATCATTTGCCATCTTGGATGCTTCTGAATGAAAGTGAGGAAAATCACACAGTCAATCTGACAATTTTGACATCTCAACCTCACTGTTACTAGGGAATTTTTTTTTACACCTCTCTTACCAACTCAGTAACCTATTCTCTATAGCAGATCTTCCAAACCTGTTCATCCCTTCTCAAGCCTCGATGTAGTCTTTGCCTCTCATTTTACAGAAAAAAAAATTGATGCCATTTTCTATGAACTCCCTCCTTTTCATTTTCCTTACCCCCTTTCACTTCGATCCCTTCTGCCCTTTCTTCTCTTTCATTTCTGTTTTAGGTGCAGTGACCTAACTCCTTACCAAAGTCACACCCGTTGCAAGTGTTCTGTGAGTCTACCTCCCTCAAGTCTCTCGCCACTCAAATCCACCATCTATTCAGCCGAGCGATTCTCCTAAGCTGCAGATCTCATCATCTTATCCTACTACTCAATAAATTCCAGTGACTGTATAATCTCTAGAATCAAAGGCTAAATGCTCTGTTCGGTATTCACTGCCCCCAACTTTTCCACTCTCCTTATATCTAACTCCCTTTTTCCCAGGAACTCTGGCATCCTGCTTGGCCCATTACCAAGACACTGGGTAGTTGCTCTAGCTCTCCCATAAGCCTAGAGAGTTTAATCTTCACAATTCTCTCTGTCCTCACTTTTCTGCCTTCCTAGAAACCCTAATTAAAATCCCATCTTTGACACTACAAATTTCCCAACCCCACTTAATTCTAGTTGTTTTCCCTCTAGTAATTATTTCTTAATTATCTTTGATTTGTGTATTGAAGATCTCTAATCCATCAGTCCTTAGTGGTGACTTTTTTTTAATTAAAGATTTTACTTATTTTGAGTTTTACAATTTTTCCCCAATCTTACTTCCCTCCCCCCACCCCACCGCAGAAAGCAATCCATCAGTTTTAACTTTGTTTCCATGTTGTACATTGATCCAAATGGAGTGTGATGAGAGAGAAATCATATCCTTAAGGGAGAAACAAAAAGTATAAGAGATAGCAAGATCAGACAATAAGATATCTGTTTTTTTCTAAATTAAAGGGAATAGTCCTTGAACCTTGTTCAAACTCCACGGTTCTTTCTCTGGATACAGATGCTATTCTCTATTGCAGACAGCCCACAATTGTCCCTGATTGTTGCACTGATGGAATGAGCAAGTCCATCAAGGTTGATCATGCCCCCATATTGCTGTTAAGGTGTACAGTGTTTTTCTGGTTCTGCTCATCTCACTCAGCATCAGTTCATGCAAATCCCTCCAGGCTTCCCTGAATTCCCATCCCTCCTGGTTTCTAATAGAACAATAGTGTTCCATGACATACATATACCACAGTTTGCTAAGCCATTCCCCAACTAATGGACATTCACTTACTTTACAATTCTTTGCCACCACAAACAGGGCTGTTATGAATATTTTTGCACAAGTGATGTTTATATCCTTTTTTGTCATCTCTTCAGGGTAATAGACCTAGTAGTGGTATTGCTGGGTCAAAGGGTATGTTCATTTTTGTTGCCCTTTGGGCATAGTTTCAAATTTCTCTCCAGAAGTGTCGGATGAGTTCACAGCTCCACCAACAGTGTAATAGTGCCCCAGATTTCCCACAACCCTTCCAACAATGATCATTATCCTTTCTGGTCATATTGGCCAGTCTGAGAGGTGTGAGGTGGTACCTTCAAAGAAGCTTTAATTTGTATTTCTCTAATAAGTAATGATTTAGAGTATTTTTTCATATGGCTATGGATTGCTTTGATCTCCTCATCTGTAAATTGCCTTTGCATATCCTTTGACCATTTGTAGTGGTGACATCTTGAAGGGGGAAAATTCACAGTGCTTTGAGAAGGTCTTAGCATAATTCACTGTTGCTTGTGGAGGTCTTAACATAATTGATAAGCATAAACGTTCTGAGTTTGGGAGGTGGCATCCCTCCTGGCCTAGGCTCCTGAATATAACTCTTAGGAGGTGTATTCGATATCTACCCAATATAGGTTGAGGGAATTCCCTTCTTTGATAGAAGGGGCTCAAGGTGTCTTTTCAGATCCAGACTTCTGAGAGTGGAATGTATAAGTACTCTATTCCAAGACTCCATTTTGAGGTTTGGTTCTCTAGCTGCCCCCCTCCCCACTCATGCCTGGGTAATAAGTAAACTTAGAGAATATTAGGAACTGTATATTAGCCTAATTCTGTTTTACTATTTCTTGAGGCCAAACCATGGGGATTTTAAACCTTTTTAGGACAAACTGAAGGTTAACACATTTAATTATAATTTTCAAGGCCAAACCCATAGGCAGGGTGGGGGTGGGGGGCTTCATTATATATATTTTAGATCTCTTCTCCTTTATTAGAGTATTAGAGAGTATGCTCATAAGGGGGCAGGAACTCTCTGCTGTCTTTTTTTTTTTTTGGATCCCCCAGCTTAACACAGTGCACAAAGTTGATGCTTAATAAATATTTAGTGTTAATATAAATTTTAGGTTTAAAAAAATGATTTTAGGTCAGACATGAAGTTTATTCTCTACCAAGAAATCTATAGGTGAAGGTCATTTTGAAAAGACTACCCCTAGGAAAGGGAGACAGGGATCTCTGTACTTAAGTAAAGATGTCTATTAGGTTGCATATCATCCTTCTAAAGGAGGATGCATGGTTAGCTCCTTCCTGGATTAAGATAGGACAAAGTTTCTGACTTTATCATCACCTGTCTTCCATTGACTGTGATTAACACATGGAGAGATAACCTGCCATACTTACAATAGTAAGAAATCAGACTTTCTTTTTTTAATCAGGAATATAGGTTATTCTTATTAAACATGGTCAGTGTATTAAAGACTGGGATCTGGGAAAGCGACCTGGACCAGAGCTTTGAGGGAGGCAGGGATGCAGCAGGATCCCTGAGGTTGGAGATAACCAGGGAGGCTGGACTGAATAGGATGGGAAGGAGCAAGGTGTCATTCAGAGGAAAAAAAAAATCCACCCATATGTAGAATTTGGGAGCAACTGCCAGGGCCAAAGCTTTGAGGTGTGTGGGATAAAAATCCACTTTAAAAAAATATAGAGACTCCTCTGAGCAAAAAAAAAAGTTTATTTTGACTTTTCTTGAGACAAGGGCACACTCCCAAGTCTCACAAAGGTGGTGAAGATCAAGATGCTGCCCCAAATGGACAGTCAAGCAAGATTATAAGGCTTAATGCATCCCCTCCTACCTCCTTATCCTTTCTCTGTCGACTCATGGGTTAGTCCTCAAAGTTACATTCTACTTGTGAAAATCTACCCCAGGAACAAAGAGAATGGAAGGTTTTTATAAAATATGACCTCACCATCCAGATGGTGAGAATAACCTTCAGGATGATGACTATCTTATTGAAGTAACAGTTTACTTATCATCCAACAAGAGGAGTCTTATGAGCTTCAGCTTTTCTCACAGGAACAGCCTGCTCCCAGTGAAAAGTTTCATCATATATAATCATATCAAATAGAATATAGAATAATTATAATAAAAAGTCATTTCATTGCCAAGGGTGATTGTGAAAAAAAATCACTTAACAGTGCAGAATACTGAGAAAAATGATAGTTTTCTTGTTTTGTTAATAACCAATTTATTTGAATAGTATTTAAATTTTTTTGCAATTAAATGTAAAGATACTTTTCAACATTCAACATTTTCAGCATTCATCATCAAACAGGTGACTAACCAAAAATGTAAGGTCTCTCTGGAAACAGCCCACTGTCCCCACCCCCAACAGAGTGGGGAAGGGGCCTGGCTGGGAATGCAAGGCCTCTCTCCCTCTTCCTTCTACGAATAGTCTAAGGGTAATAGTCTGTCTTGGTATTCATGATTTTTAGCCCTGAGAGGACTTGACTAGGAATATTAACTCTGAATTTTTTTAGGTTAAGTGGCTTGCCCAAGGCCACACAGCTAGGTCATTATTAAGTGTCTGAGGCCGAATTTGAACTCAGGTCCTCCTGACTCCAGGGCTGTGTTCTATCCACTGCGCCACCCAGCCACCCCGCAACTCTTAAGAGGGAACATCCCACTCAAAGGCTTGCACAGATGTGGAAAAATATGGTCTCGCGGGGTCCTCGTGGGCACTCTGGCAGGCCCAAGGCCACGGACCAGGAGAGCCAAAAGGGCGAAATCACCCACACCCAGGGGGTATCAGTCCAAGGTTCAGAAAAAAAAGGCCACGTTGCACTCTGGGAAATGGTGTCCTGGGAACCAGCGGCTCCGGCTCCTAGTCGGGCAGAAAAGACTGCATTTCCCAGAAGACATCGGGACCGCAGCCAGGCTCCAATGGGCTTCGGGGAGTCTCGGTTTCGTCGTGCGCAGGCGCGTTTCAAGGGGAAGCCGGAAGTTCCCCCGTTTCCCGCCTCGGTTCGTGGGCCCGCTGTGCTGCGCAGGTGAGAGGCGGAGATGGGCGTGGGGGTTTCTGCGCAGTCTGCGGCGTCTGGCCGGCGAATTTCTCGTCTTGGGTGTGGGCTCAGAGAGTGTTGTGTGTGTGCGTGCGTGTGTGTGCCCCCTCGGGGGGACGCCGGGAGGCCTTGAATGTGGCGTGAGGGGGCGGAGGCTGCGCGTGTGCAGAGGAGAGCGTGCCGGGGGAGCGCGTGCGCATGCGCCCCGCTTCCCTGCGCAGGTCCCTTCCGGCGTCTCAGCGGAAGTGTGCTTCCCTGGTCCCGCCTCCGGCCCAGCCCCTTCCGGAAGGGTGGCGGTGTTCCGGAAGGGGCCGGCCCAGGCCGGGAGCCCCGCGTCTGTCAATCATTCACTGCTGGTCAGGTGGACAGGGAAGGGGAGGAGCGAGCCAGGGGCCCGGCAGCCGGGTGACGCGGGGACTTACATCTGCGGCCGCCAGGGGGCGCCGTGCGCAGAGCCCCGCCCTGGAGGCAGCAGGACCCGAGTTCAAATGCGGCCTCAGACACTTGATCATGACCTCGCTGGGTGGCCTTGGGCGAGTCACTTAACCCCACCGCCTTGCAAAAACAAAAACAAATGAAGCTACTGCTACAGCCTCCTTGGTCAGCCCTCGGTGACCCTTCCGGGCCTCATGAGTAGTCAGTCCTGCTTTTTATGCATCTTCTGAAAAGCCCTCGGATTGGGAAAAACGCTCTTCACTCGCATCTTGTGCAGGGTTTTTCACCTGATTGACAGATGGAGCCCCCAACTTGGAAGTTTGGACTCTGGCCTCAGACTCTCTGTTGCCTCCGTTCCTCCATTGTAAAATCAGTAATTATGATAAAATCATTTCATTTCCAAGGGTGATTGTGAAAAATCACTTAACAGTGCGGAATGCTGAGAAAAAATGATCATTTTCTTGTTAATAAGCAATTTAATTTATTTGAATATTATTTAAATTTTTTTGCAATTAGATGCAAAGATACTTTTCAACATTCATTTTTGTAAGACTTTGAGTTCCAAAGTTTTATTCCTCCCTTTCCCTCCCCAATACAGCAAACAATCTGATATAGGTTATATGTGTGAAAGAAATCACATTAAACATATTTCCACATTAATCACGTTGTGAAAGAAGAATCAAAACAAAAGGGAAAAACCATGGGAAAGTAAAAAGAAACCAAAATAGTGTGCTTCATTCCACATCCTCTCACCAGGTTTTTGACATTGCCTTGCCTCTTTGTATGGCTTTGAAGAGCTAAGGCAACCATGGTCATTGTACAGCGTTCCCCAGGTTACGCTCACTTCACTCAGCATCATTTCATGTAGGTCTTTTCAGTAATAGCCAGTTTAATATACAGGACCAAAAGATTTTTGATGATTCATAACCAATTATTAGTAGGCTAGTTATTAGTAAAGTTTTTTTCCCTCTTTTTACTTCCTCATTCAAAGCCTAGCCCTTGTGAAGGACAGAGCTGACAATGAGACTCTTCTCAATATTTTGGCAATCACCCCACCCAACTGGTAGAACATTTTTCTGATTTAAAAAAAAAGAATCGGGAAGCTAGATGGCGCAGTGGATAAAGCACCAGCCCTGGAGTCAGGAGTACCTGGGTTCAAATCCGGCCTCAGACACTTAATAATTATCTGGCTGTGTGGCCTTGGGCAAGCCACTTAACTCCATTTGCCTTGCAAAAACCTAAAAAAAAAATCTAGGTGAATTCTGGTGGCCCATTATTCAACTAAGGTAGTACTGGTTGGAGAATAAATTATATAGATTGAGGGAAGCAGAATGACCTGGAACAATGCTAACTTGATTAAAGTTCCATCATCATTCATTAGAAAAAGCCATCTCATTATAATATTCATTCTCTCATTATTGATTGTTCACCAATCAGAGCTGATTTTCACCCTCAGGGATATGTCCTTTTCCAAAGAGATTTAAACCTTTAGAGACCACCTTGCATCATCTTTTGATTATTGAGAAAACCTCTGACCTCAATTTATTGATTATGTACTAGTCTAATTAAGAAACTGATTATAAATTACCCAGGAACTATGTCTCTCAGGCTTTTTCATTAAGTGCTATATAATTCCAGGCTATTATTACGGTTAGCTTTTGGGGGCAGTAATTGGGGTTAAGTAACTGCTCTGTAGTAACATCTGAGGCCACATTTGAACAAAGATCCTCTTGACTTCAGGACCTGTGCTTCATACATTTGGACTACGTAGCTGCCCCAGTACTATTATTTTTTGAGAAGCCTGTGGTCTCACAAGTTAGATGATTATCATTTAATGAGGAAACTAAACAATGACTTTGGACTTGAGCCATGTTCATTTCCAGCCTTAGTCACCTCCTAGTTTTGTGACTTCTGGGAAATCACTTCCCCTCTGATTACCTTAGTTCCCTCATTTGTAACATGGGGCTGGATAATAATTGTACCTACAAAATCATATTGAAAAGTGCTTTCCCATCTTTAATGCTATGGATAATGCTTATTTCAGGAGTACTTTAATGATTAAATGACTATTATTCCTTACATGAGAAATGTCACGTCATGTATTATACAGGGAGCACATTTGTGAACATCCATTTAGCTCCAGTTCAAATCTCAGGACTAGTTTTTGGGTCCTGATATAAGCACAGAGACTGTGGCAGGATCTTAGGCTGTAGCAGGCATCCCCTTAATTTTTCCCTGAAGGGCCATGATTGCTCTGAAGGTTTCTTTGACCTTTCTTTGGGTAGGAATCATGGGGATCACCTCTCTAGGTGGTCTGGGGATTTCCATGCTGCTGAATGTGAAAGCTACGTAATTGGGATTTGTCTCCCTCATGGCACCTTTTCTCCCCTCAGCTCTACCTTCTCAAGATTCTTCTCTTCCCCAAGAAAGGGGGACGGAGCAAGAAAAAGGAATGACCTCTGATCTCCTGTCAGACAGAGGCCAGGTGAGTTAGATTTTTTTCTCCTAAATACTGGTTCATTTCATTTTTATTTTTTATCATTTTAAAAAAAAATTTATGTTCACTAATTAACTTATTTTTCTAAATATGTGTAAAGATAGTTTTCAATATTCATTTTTGTAAAGTTTTCTCTCTCCGACCCTTCCCTCCCCCCTCAGATAGCAAGTGATGATGATGATGTTGTTGGTGATGATGTTTGTCCTTCATTCTTGGGAGGTGATAATTAGATTTGACTGAGGGGATGCTGTGCTAAGTCACCAGCCTCACTTTCTTCTCCAGAGCCATCTGGGTCCAGAGTCTGGCTATGAATCTGGACAACCGGAGATGACCCTGGATGGGAAGCAATCAGGATTTAGTGACTTGCCCAAGGTCGCACAGCTAAGAGGTATCAAATGTCTGAAATTGAATTCAAAGTCCTGTCCTCCTGACTCCAAGACCAGTGCTCCATCCACTGTGCTACCCAGCTTCCCTTAAGATAGCAAATAATTTGATACAGGTTATATGTGCACATATGCTGTGAAAGAAGAACAGGTAAGAAATCTTGAGCAAGTGGATTTAAGAAAAGTCTGGAAACACTTGCATGAACTGATGCTAAACGAAATGAGCAGAATCAGGAGAGCATTGCAAACCTTAACAGCAAGACTATATGATGATCAACTCTGACAGACTCAGTTCCTCTTAACAGTTCAGGGAAACTTCAAGGAAAATTCTAAACGTCTTGTGATAGAAAAAGCCATCCACATCTAAAGGAAAAACTGTCTGAATGCAGTCAGAAACATGTTATTTTCACTTTTTAAAATTTGTTTTATCTTTTTATTTTCCCTTTCATTCTGATTCTTCTTTCATAATATAACAATATAGAAATGTGTTTAACATGATTGTACATGCATAACTTTATCAGGGTAGTCATGGGGAGAGGGGAGGGAAGGATGTAAAGACTGTAGAACTCCAAAGTTTACAAAAAGATGAATGTTGGAAACTCTTTCCATGTAATTGGAAAAAATAAAATAAATTAAAAAAAAAAGAATCTGAATAAAAAGGAAAAACCATGAGAAAGAAAAGAATGAAAAAAATTTTTTAAGTAAAAATAGTCTGCTTTGATCTACATTTAAGCTTCATAGTTCTTTCTCTGGATTAGGTTAGCATTTTCCCTCACAAGTCTTTTAGAATTGTTTATGATCACTGTACATCTGAGAACAGCTAAGTCCATCATAGCAGATCCTCATACAGTGTTGCTGTTAAGGTGTACAATGTTCTTCTGGTTCTTCTCACTTCACTCAGCATCAGTTCATGCAAGTCTTTCCAGACTTTTCTGAAGTCCCAAA
This sequence comes from Macrotis lagotis, assembly GCF_037893015.1. Classification (NCBI taxonomy): domain Eukaryota; kingdom Metazoa; phylum Chordata; class Mammalia; order Peramelemorphia; family Peramelidae; genus Macrotis; species Macrotis lagotis. The sequence continues at coordinate 912,991,596 of NC_133658.1, forward strand.
GGGTCTTTTTCTGACAGAGGATGTCAAATTGAGAAGTTGTAATTACAGAACAGGAGTGGGCAGTAGATCACCTGGCCTAATCTCCTCACTTGGGACCTGAAGAAACAGAGCCCCGAGTTGAAATGTCTGACCTGATCTCAGAAGAAGAAGAACTAATTAGACCCAATGAGACTTCTTTTGTTTAAAAAAAAGTGATTGATCTACTTTGTTTCATCATCATTTCATAAATATATGTATAGAGAGGTCCTAATTAATTTGAATCATCAGTCCCTTGAAATGATCACATCTGAGGTGGCTAGGTGGCATAGTGGATAAAGCACCGGCCCTGGAGTCAGGAGTACCTGGGTTCAAATCTGGTCTCAGACACTTAATAATTACCTAGCTGTGTGGCCTTGGGCAAGCCACTTAACCCTATTTGCCTTGCAAAAAAAAACCCTAAAAAAAAGAAATGATCACATCTGTTTGAATTTGCACAGTTTTAAACAATACATAGGGATGGAAATCCTCCTTTTTCCCCTTCTTCCTCATTGTCCTTCTTCCTTCTCCTCTTCATTGCATAATGTTTCATTCTTTTACTTTGCCCCAATTCATTCTTAACTTATTTCTTAAGAGAGTTGAGCTAATCTCTAAAGCATTTAATAAAGCTTTTAAACATCCTTAGACATCAAAAAAGATGATTATTAAATGTTTGGTTCTTATCCCTCCTAGTGTATTCTTTGTTAAAATATTTTCTTTATTTATTTTTCCAACTACATGCAGCAGTAGTTTTTCCCAATCATTTTTTGCAAGGTTTTGAGGTTTACATTTTTCTTCCATCTCTAGCATATTATTCTTAGTAAAATGAATACAAAACAAAAGTACTTAACTAAATAAGGTATAAATGTCAACCAACATATATAAAATTTCCTTTCTAAAAATTTTAGGGTTCCCCTAGGCTATTCTGGGAGACAGTAGAAAGCATTGGGGTCCTCTCTTCCTTTTACCCACAATGTAGAAGAAAATGCTGTAGAAATGGGTTGACTGTGTAATCTGTTGATTACATGAGAAAAATGAAAGCTAGCTGAGGGCTCAAATCTTAAATATGTAAAAACAGACTTAAAGGCATCTGAAGTCACCAATAACTGGACTGTGAATGATAAGGAAAAGAACATGACTGTTGCTTAGAAACAAATGCTCCTGGATGCTTCTGGCAAACAGTAATTAAAGCTTACAAAGCTAGGCCAAAAGAAACAGTCCCTGACAGTAAGAAACTCCCATTCTAATGTGAATAAATAACCACACACAACAAAGAAACTCAGGGGGAGCCTAGTCTCCCAGGGAAGACAGAATAGCCAGGTAGGACTGGAAGAAGAGAGGAGACTTGGGAAGCAAAGGGGAGGAGGGCGAGCTCTTTAGGCTTGGAGGAATAGCCAGTTCAGAGCCAGAGAGTTGAGAGATGGGATAGTGTGTGTGTGTGTGTGTGTGTGTGTGTGTGTGTGAGAGAGAGAGAGAGAGAGAGAGAGAGAGAGAGAGAGAGAGAGAGAGAGAGAGAGTGAGTGAGTATGTCTGTGTCTGTAATTGTGTGTCTTTGTAGGCCAGTATAACTGAATCATGGCTTGCATGGAAGAAAGGAGAGTGCCTTTTCAGCATTCTGGAGGCACGCTTTCTCATCCTTCTGCTCAGGATGTATATTGAGGTTGGACTTGATACTATGAAAAGGGAACTGGCATCATTTCACTGAATAGTCTTTGCTTTTATAGACCAAAATTCAAACTTAAAGACATGCTACCATCAAGGTAGAAGATTCTAACCCTGGTCTATCAGCTTCTAAGGACTGAAAGGAGAAACCACTCAAATTACTAGGAGAACTAGAACAGGAAACTTAAAGAGTTACTGATCAAGTCTAACAAAAAGCTAGCCAAGAAAGAAGGCTTTTGAACTGAACTTTGGAAAATAGATATAAGATTAAGATCAAATCTGTCCTTCCTTATTCTTCTTTCCATTTAATTGATTTTGTCCTGTAACTGCTTAAGTCATATCCCTTTGTCTTTGAATTTGGTACTGTATATTCAATTCAGTTGTTCTGCCCTATATATTATATTTTATTCCACTTTGTAAGTGATTCTATTTTACAACCATATTCTTTTATTTGGGAAAAGGAGAGTTATAGATTTTGAGAGGTGAGATGGGATAATGATAGCAAAAGAAATTTCTTCCTTGTAATAGTACTAACAGTATTAGTTTTAGACAATACTTCTCTAACAATTCTGGGTTTGCGATCACTTTACATTCATTCTCACATTGATCCATGTCTGTCTGGGATGAGTGTTTCTGGGTCTTCAAGCAAACCTTGAACTCTCAAACTGAGTCTTCAGTTGCTGGATGGGTTGTCTTCTGCATGAGTAGGTACTATCTGATGATAGTAAGGGGTTGTTGACTTGGGGTTAACAGTTCCCTAAGACATCTATGGATATATTTCAAGGAATCTGTGAACTTGGATCAGAAAAATCCTACTTCTTTATGTGTGCTAACCCCTACCTGAAAGTTAGCATTTCCTTCAATTATTTAAAGACATGATTTTCACCCTATGACATCCCTAGGTTCCAAAAACTAGCCAGAAGGGCCCGTGACAACAAAGGAATAAGGAAATCCAGGACAGCTAGGTGACACAGTGGTTAGAGCACCAACCCTGGAGTCAGAAAGACCTGAGTTCAAATCCAGGCTCAGACACTTAATAATTACCTAGCAGTCTGACCTTGGGCAAGTCACTTAACCCCATTGCCTTGAAACCTACCCCCCCACCCCCCAAAAACGAAAATCCCTTACTGTAGGTGAACTTAAGTAATATTATACAAAGGTCTATCTGCTCTCCTGTCTAGCCTAAAATCATGCATATAGTAAAGGGCTTCTCAACAAATAAGTGATAAAACACTGAAAGCCTCAGCACTGTGAGAACCAATTCCTTTACCTTCTGCTCCCTTCATTTCTCCCCTCTTGTTCTGTATAAATAGAAGGAGAAGCAGTATCTGTTTTACTATTTCAGGAATCAATAACATTCAAGGATGTGGCTGTGGACTTTACTGAAGAAGAATGGAAACAACTGGACCCAGCACAGAGGGACCTGTATAGGGATGTGATGCTGGAGAACTATAAGAACCTTGTTTCCTTGCGTAAGGACAACTTTGCTTTGTAATTAAAAATCTGTCTATTGTGTCTTTGAATTAGCTTTTGTTTGGAATTGTGGCAGGTCTGTAATACTTAACTTGGTGCTTAACTACTGCTGAGCTTGCTGCTCAGGAATATTGAGAAATAGATACAATATGGGCACTTGTTCAGTCATTCAAAACTAAAGATTTCCTATTCACTGTTTTCAAGTGATAGGCTTTTCTTTTGACAATAGCTTTGTGTATCCATGAAAGTACACTTTCTTGTCCTCTTCCCTCATATCAAAGATTCTACCCTAAATTCTCAGATGAGGCAAGTTGAAGACATGAAAGGTTCCCATATTTTTAGCAAAACGTTTTTCAAATGAGCTAATTTTCTTTTTGAGTTGCTTTGTACTCCACTTTGAAGTTTCTCCCACTATCTCTTTTCATGGAAGAAATAAGGATGAGGATTTCGTGAAAAGAAGTGGTATCTGTGTTAGTTTGACGTAGCTATTAGGGTTAACTTTTTCTAAAGAAAGGAGTTTAATCCTATAATCAAGTAAAAATAAATCCAAGTGATCAGTACTAATTGATTGAAAGTTCTGTGTGTGTAGAAATCCCTCTTAAATTGGTTATATTGTGTATGGGATTATGATGTAGATTAGATGATCTCTGTTGTCCTTTTCAACTTTGAATTTGTGATGCTTGGAATTCTTAATTGGATCCATGTTCTTGACATTTTCCATGTCTTTTCATGTTTTCAGGATTGCCAGTTTTTAAACCACATGTAATATCCCAGTTGGAACGAGGGGAAGAACCCTGGATATCAGAGACAGAAATCCCACAAGTCTTTTGTCCAGGTGGGTATGTGAAGATCAGAGTGATTAGATTTGTTATAAACAGTAATGTAGCTGCTCAGTTAAATATCTTTGAAATGGAAAGAATTCCTTCTCAAAACAGCTTAGGTTGGTCAAGAAGAAAAGTCTGAGACTACTAAATACGAGAAATGTTTCCATATGTCTTCATTTTTTTTTAATCTTATAAGAAAGCTATTCCCTAGAAGTTTTCTGCAAGGTAAACCTGGTTAACATGGGGGCTGATTGTGGGAACCTTTGAATGCCTCACAGAATAATTTTGTGATCTTTTAGTTTGGGGCCTGTTGGAAAGAAATTTACCATCTCCAATCAGGGAAATGAATAATATGTTGAAGTTAATATAAGAGAAAAGTAAGTGCTTGCAGTGTCAACTGGAAGGAAGATTAGACATGGGCAAGGTTACTTAGTAGGATTACTCATTATGACATCTCAGGTGTGAGATGATGAAGACAACCTGGGTTCAGATCTCAAGTTTCTCCTTATCTACTCCACTATATATATATAATATATATATATGTATATATATATATATATATCTCCTGGTTTCCTCTTTAATACACAACTGTGGGTCAATTCTACTTTTTTATTTTCACCCAATAATTGAAGTCTTTATGAGATTCTCTCTTTTTTCTTTCTATAAATAGTATTTTATTTCTTACCATTATATATGAAGATAGTCTTAAATATTCATTTTTTCTAAGATGCTGAATTTGACATTTTTCTCCCTCCCTTCCTCTTTTTCTCCTCTCCAAGATGAAAAGTAATCTGATATAGCATATATATTTAGAATCATATTGAATATATTTCCACATTAGCCATAATGTAAAAGAAGAAACAGAACAAAAGGGAAAAAAAACATGATAAATTCATTTAGATACCATAGTTCTTTCTCTAGGTTTAGATAGCATTTCCCATCAAGAGTCTTTTGGAATTATCTTGGATTATTGTATTTCTGAGAAGAGTAATGTCTGGTCATAGTTCATCATCTCACAATGTTGCAGTGTCCTGCTCCTGTCACTCAGCATCATTTCTTGTAAGTCTTGGCAGGTTTTTCTGAAATCTGCCAGGTCATCATTTTTTATATCACAGTATTATTCCCTTACATTTATATATCACAACTGTTTAACCATTCCCCAATTGATAGGCATTCCCTCTATTTCCAGTTCATTGTGAAGCTTCTCTTAAAAGGAGGACCTATTCTTTTTCCTATTAGCAGCCAGGTAGTATAACATCATCCCTATTTTCAAATAAGAAGGGATGTGCAGTACTGAAATGTCAGAGATCAGTTGGGAGAGCAGCCCATTGCATGTGAGCCAATAGAAGATGTGAGGGTAGGAAAGATGGAGGGCTAATCAACCTCATTGTCTTTTCAATTTGTTGTTCTGATCTTCCTCTGATTTTATGTTGTGATGAAAGACTTAAAGTCATAGACTCTAGGGCCCTTAGAAATTATTAGTACAACCTCCTCCCCAGTGCAGGAATTTTTTTTCCCCAACATCCCCATCTACCCTCTTGGAATGTTTCTTGAAGGTTCAAAGTCATTATTTTTTGAAATCTTTACATCTGGAGACAACACTAATTATGCCTTCCGGGTTTTCATTAAAAGTGTTGAATAAGAAAGTAAACAACACAGTTATAGAACCTGAGGCACAACACAAGGGAAATTCCTGATAGACTGATATCGATCTGTTAACTGAAACACTTTGAATTAGGTCTCTAGGGGACATCACTCTGTAGATCCTAAACTGTGAGCTGTTATCTTGCCTTCAGTGGTAGTGTAAGACACTTTCCATTTCTTTTTTTAAATCAGACTACTTGATGCATGCAGCTTCCTTAGAGAGATGTGCAAGGCTAGTACTTAGAATATTGGTCTTGAGTTCAAATCTCTACTGGGTTCAAATCTCTTCAGATTTATGAGATGTATTGTTATGGCCAAGTCACTCTGTCTCTATGACCCTCAGTTTCCCCCCATTAATAATGGTTAAATAATACTTAATAGTTGTGAATTCAAATTAAAGGATTTAAGTGATATACATTATAAACTTTAAGCTAATAAAAACAAAACTACTAAGACATTTCGGTGTAATCTTTAGAAGTGTGAGCTGTGGTATGTGTTTTTACCTCATCTGATTTAAAAGAAATGAAGAAGTTTGGTCTCTCAGCTGGGTGATTGATCCCAGTTAAGTTAGTTAACCTCACAGTGATCTGAATTTTCTAGGGCTATAATTTGTAGGGAAGAGGTTGACATACATTATTAGCCTTTCCTTCCCTCAGGAATTCCCTTTGCCAGTCAAATCATAGGTCACATGCTTGTCCAATTGATACGCTAAGAAATTTGCTCATATTTAACCCTTACTGAGCCTTAGAAATCAGCCTTTTTCTCTTCTTGAATCTCCCAAAGTGTGTATTATTCGATTGGTATCAGATTGACAGAGACTGGTATTAGGCTTCATATTCAATTGTTTCACAATCTCCTTATTTCTCTTCCCCCCACACACACACATTTGAGCATTTTCCCCTAAGTCTGTAAATGTTATGACTCCTGTCAAATCTTTTCCTATTTCCTTATGTCTTGGTCTTTTGGTCCCACTTAACAGTATTGATTCTTTGATTGTCATTTTTGCTCATGAGGATTCAGAATTAAAAACAATAAAAAGCAATTTTGTTTCTTACAACACAGAAAACAATGAATTTTGTTTGTTCTTTTCTCCCCTCAGATTCCATTACTCTGAAAACAAGGCGTGAAACTTTGCACTCTCCAAATCAGGACATTTCTCTGAGAGCATCCTCTAAGGACAGAATCACCAACAATGATCCCTTTACTTCCAAAGTGAAAGGAGCATGGGAATGTGATGTCAGGTCAGAGAAGCAGATGGACAGCTTGAATAGACAATCCAAGGAAGTAACAAGAATTCATAGAGAAACTAATAATGAGTTAAATGTTCATGAATATAATACATTTGGTGGGAGGTTTAGTCTCACATCATTCATTGTTTCATCACAGAAAGTTCCAACAGGAAAAATTCTCCAGAAACATGATACACTTGATAACTTCAAAGAATTTTCAAACCTACATAAAGATAATAGAATTCACTCTTCTATTTGTAAGTGTACTAAATGCAGGAAGCCCTTCACTTACAGCCCAGATCTTATTCAGATTAATAGCACACCAATTGCACAGAGATCATATGAATGTATTGAATGTGGGAAATCATTCACTAACAAGTCAGTCCTTAAAAACCACCTGAGAATCCATACAAGAGAGAAACCCTATAAATGTAATGAATGTGGCAAAACCTTTAAGCTGAAGCGCTCTATTTATGTACATCAGAAAATTCATTCTCAGAAGAGGAAAAAACCCTATATATGTAATGACTGTGGAAAAGCCTTCATTTATAACTCTTTCCTCAGGAATCATCAGAGAATTCATAGCAGAGAGAAACCCTATAAGTGTAATGAATGTGGGAAAACTTTTAGCTGGAAGGGCTATCTTACTGACCATCAGAGAATTCATAGTGGGGAGAAGCTTTTTAAATGTTCTGAATGCGGAAAAGCTTTTAATCAGAGGGCATCACTTACTATTCATTGGAAGATTCATACTGGGGAAAAACCATACAAATGCACTGACTGTGGGAAAGCCTTCAGTTATAACTCTTTCCTTAGGAATCATCAGAGAATTCACACTGGAGAAAAACCCTATAAGTGTAATGAATGTGGGAAAACTTTTAGCTGGAAAGGCTATCTTACTGACCATCAGAGAATTCATAGTGGGGAGAAGCTTTTTAAATGTACTGAATGTGGAAAAGCTTTTAATCAGAGAGCGTCACTTACTATTCATCGGAAGATTCATACTGGAGAAAAACCATACAAATGCACTGACTGTGGGAAAGCCTTTATCCACAAAGGACCACTTAATGACCATCAGAGGATCCATAGTGGAGAGAAGCCTTTTAAATGTACTGAATGTGGAAAAACTTTCAGCAGTAAACCATTGCTTAGCAAGCATCAGAGAATTCATATTCGAGTGAGACCCTTTATCTGTAATGAATGTGGTAAAAGCTTTACTACCAGGTACAGCCTTAATAATCATGAGAGAATTCATATTAGAAAGAAAACTTTGGAACATTCTAAAAGTGTAGAAACATTTGTCTACGAGAAATTTCTTACAATACCAGAGAGAAATGATACTGATGAAACAGATGTAGAATGTAAGGAGTGTGGCAAAATCTTCAAACAGAGCTATCTTAATATTCATCAGATGATTCACACTGGAGAGAAACCTTTCGAATGTACTCAGTGTAAGAAAGCTTTCAGGCATAAGTCGGGTTTGATTCAGCATAAAAAAATTCATATTACAGAGAAAGCTTTTAAATGTACACAGTGTGGGAAGGCTTTCAGCCTAAATTCATCTCTTATTCGACATCAGACAATTCATACTGGAGAGAAGCCTTTTGAATGTACTGAATGTGGGAAAACGTTTGCCCTCAAGAGATATCTTATTGTACATCAGAGAATTCATACTGGAGAGAAACCTTTTGAATGTACTCAGTGTGGCAAAACTTTCTGCCACCGTTCAAATCTTGTTATACATCAGGGAATTCATACTGGAGAGAAACCTTTCAAATGTACTGATTGTGGGAAAACATTCCGCCAAAATAGGTCTCTTTCTATACATCAAAGAATTCATACTGGAGAGAAACCTTTTGAATGTTCTCAATGTGGGAAAGCCTTTACCCTCAGAGGAAAGCTTACTGTACATCAGAAAACTCATATTGGATAGAAAACCTTCATCTCTCATGAATGTAGGAAAACTTCACATACCCCATATGTGAGCCATACCTCACAACAGTGGTGATATCAGAGAATTCATACTGGAGAGAAATCCTTCAAATAGACTAAATGTAGAGTCTAAAACCAGACAAGAGAACTTAACATAAAATTCATACGATAGATACAGTTTGTGTATTCTGAATGTAGGAAAGCTTTACTTTGTTCTACATCAGGGTATTCATGCTGCAGCAAAACCTTATAAAAATAATGAATACAGTAAAAAATCTTCAGGCAGAGGGATCACCATACTCTAATACAGAGAGCTCCAATTACAGAGGGATCATCTAAATGTAATGAATGTGAAATCCTTCAACAGTCAATCTTTAGGAAACACCAGAGAATTCACAGAAGAGAACCCTGTAATTGTAATTGATATGGGAAAAACCTTCCTTTAATTATATCTCAGTTCTTGGGAAGCACCAGAATTCATAATTGAGAGAATTCTTCCAGAATGAATATGGGAAAGCCCTCAACAGGATCTTGTTTTTTTGCTTTTACTTTTTAAATACATTGTCATGCATTCAGATGATAAAAATTGTTTGTTTTTACCTTCTACTCTTTACCTAAATATTCACCATGTTTGCCCTTCTACTTTTTTTGTTTCTTTATTTTTTTTTAAGGCAAATGGGGTTAAGTGGCTTGCCCAAGGCCACACAGCTAGGTAATTATTAAGTGTCTGAGACCAGATTTGAACCCAGGTACTCCTGACTCCAGGGCCGGTGCTTTATCCACTGCACCACCTAGCCACCCCTGCCCTTCTACTTTGAGAGAAATTAATGTTGTGAATAATCAGTGTTTCTGTGTGATCCATCCTTTTGCTGATTTTTGACAGACCCCATTTCTCAAGGATAGGGAGTTTCTGGAGGGCTTGATTAGGTAGGAGAACATCGCCAGCCTCCAATTAATCATTATCTGCTCATTTATCAGCCTGGGCTGGACCCTTTTTCTTTTGGACCACTTGCTTTTTTTTTTTTATAACTCTCAAACAAAAGCCAATTTGAGCTAAGGATCTTCTCATGGGATGACTGGTGCCCTTAAATTTCCTAATCAAGATTTGGGGTACCCTGGTCTCCTATAGCAAAGGAAATGCAGGAGAGACTTGATTGAGATGATTTCGAATTTTCTAGCCAGGATTGCCAAAGGCAACTGGGTCATATAACATTCTTGAAGTTCCATAGAGGTATGTAATCAGCTACATCTTTAAGTCATCCCATTTTCCCTAGCTCCAACCTGTTCTGTCACCTAAAGTTTGGACCTGTCTTCAGTTCTCCCTTATTTAGGAAGTAATCCATGGGAACCTAGAAATATTAACCCACTTCATCATTTAAATATCCAGTAGTGATTGCTTTGCCTTTTCCAGGGGCAGTCCAAATGATATGTTGTTCAGTCTTTTTTCCAATCATATTTATCTCTTTCTGATTCTATTTGTGGTTTTCTCTAGGTCATTTTATAGAGTAGAAAATTGAAGCCTAAAGGGTAAAGTGTGCCTCGGTTCACAGTGCTAGTAAATGTCTGAGACCAGAGTTGAACTCAGGAAGGTGAACCCGCCCTATAGCCACTACAAACCTGGCTGCACCAATGATGCCCAGATGATGTACTGTAAGACCAAGGAGAAGGAAGACACTCTGAAGTTTAAAAGGCCCTCTCTACCCTCACTTTCGGTCTTTGGTTATTGAGAGGTGCCATCAACTCAACATACTGACTACTGCTAGCCTGACTAATAAGTTGATGACTCTAGGGCTTCTGACTCAAATGGAGGAGGTCAGAGACCCCTTTATTAGTAAGTTCAGGGCTCTATTAATAAATATCTTACTTTAAAAATGACCTCTGTATCCTTTTGTGAAATTACAGTTGTGACTTCTTGAATTTACATATATATGTTATATATTATATATATATATATATATGTATGTATATAATAGGCTTTTTTTTATAAGGAGCACCTCCCTATCAGCCCTCTTTTATCAATTTTCTTATTAAAAAAAATAGTCATCCAAAGATGCATACCACTCATAGATTTCATACCAAGTAGTAAGATTAATTGGAAAACCTGGGAGATTATTTGGCTGATGACTAAAGGACTGTAACAAATTTAATATTTCAGGTCAAGGTGATTCAGAGCAATCTCCAGCCTCAGGTAAAGTTGGTAAGAGGTGAAAGTGTCTCTGGAACAACTACATAGACATAGTGATAAAGAATCCAGAAGGGGGACCCAGCAGGTTTGCAGAGTATCTTAATATTCCTTTCTAGGATTTTTGGTATTTTAGAATAATTCCTAAGACTACTTCAACTAATCTCGAGGCTGGTAGCCACCAGAAATGGGCTTGCAATAGGGTCCTTCATAGGCAGCTAAATATACTATACATATTAATGGAACTGCTCTCAAGACAATGGTTTTTCCTTTTACCAACCATAAGCAAGGGAAGAATAGGCAGCAGTGAATCGTCAAGGTTGCTACTTAATTGACCAAGCAGTTTTAGACTTCACTATTCACTGACCATGGTTAGTGTAAGTTGTTTTAATGTAAATTGTTTTAATCCTCTAGCTTAGTTTCATTCTCTTTTGATTTGTAAGTTGGAGTCTAATATGTTTGTAAATCTAGTCTACCTTTTGTGAGATTAACTCCATTTTTGGGTTGTCAAGAGCCAAATAATAGAACTTTAAATGCCAATTAGAGGGGTTTTTAATTTGGTCCTAGAGAGGAGTGACTTGAGTCGGCTTTCAGAATAGCAAATGGATATAGAGGGACCAGTGGGAGTCTACTGTGATATTCCAGGTGAGAAATGATAAGAGCCTGAAGTCAGCTCTTGGCCATATGAGTATGTCAGTATACTCCTATGAGTAGAAAGGAGGATATCACAGTAAGATGTGCAGGAGACATCTGGGAATGGCATGAAAATTTAGTTTTTAGTGCTAAGCATTCTTACCTTATTAATTGACAAATACTACAATTCAGGACTTGATTTATTATTTTGTTGATTATCTAGACCAGAGGTCAGTAGAGTGCTGCCAAGGGCCAAATCTATAGAGTGCTTATTTACAGTTTAAAAGAAAACAGACTTTAAGAAGATAAAAAGAATTCTTAGCTCACTGGATATATAAAAACGGGGTAGTAGGTTGATTCCTGATCTAAACTTAAGAAAGTCATGGAGCAAATGTTAATAATGCAGTTTAAATTAGATATGTATTTAGAGTATCTTTGCCTCACTTGAAGAATCGGTTGTTGAGCATTACACATTTCTGAGGGTATGAATGTGAGAAAAGTGGTGGAAGTAGAATTAACAAGATTTATCAAATTATTGGGGATGTGGAGAAAAATGAGAAGTAGAAATTGATAAGATTATATACCTGAATAATAATTTTGACTATGCCCTCTAGAAATTGGAAAGTTTCCTGATAAAGATGATGAATTCACTTTTGAATGTGTTGAATTTGAAATCTCAAAAGGACAACCAAATTGCAATGTCCACTAGACAATTGGTGATAGGGGACTGAAATTCCAGAGTGGGGCTGAGGTTGGCTATAATAGGTCTGCGAGTCACTTATCTGTCCAGGGTTGAACAATTAACCTTGATAGCTGATGAATCTTGACAACTGGAAGTAATGAAAGAAAGAAAGAAGGAAAATGATCCAAGTGAACTATGGGTTACTTTAAAAGGTAGGAAATTCTTCAACAGGAAAATTTTGTAGAAGAAAAGATTGTCTATTTGTAATCTGACCTCTACTCATCCCTGAGATGAAATTAATCTCCAAAAAAGTTATTAATGGTTTTTCATTTTCTTTTTGTAAATTTAGTAGTCTTTTGACACTGTTGACCATCTTCCTCTGAGTTTTTGTGGTTCTCCTCCAGTCTAACAAGTCCTCAGTGTCCTTTGCTACCTCATCAGTTTGGATATTTCCCAAGGATCTGCTCAAAATCCTCTTTACACTCTTCACTTGATAACCTTGGTGTTTCCCATTACCTAAGATCTCTATGTACATAGCTCAAAAATCTTTTTTTTTTTAGATTTTTCAAGGCAGTGGGGTTAAGTGGCTTGCCCAAGGCCACACGGCTAGGTAATTATTAAGTGTCTGAGTCCAAATTTGAACCCAGGTACTCCTGACTCCAAGGCTGGTGCTCTATCCACTGCACCCCCTAGCCTCCCAATACAAATCTTTATATTTGGTCACAGTTTCGACTCTTGAGTTTCTGTCCTGCAGCATTCATTCCCTATTGGATATTTCAAACTGGATGCAAAGTATCTAAAATTGATCTCATTATCTTTAACCTCTTATACTCCAGACAAATTCTTCTCTGAGACTTTTCTTTTCCTTGAAGGTATCCCCATTCTTCCAATCTTCTAGGTTCATAATCGAAGTATTTGCATTGGAACCTTTTTCCTCTATTTGTAATGCTACCACCTTAGATGTCAAGACATCAGGAGACATCCTCTTTTCCAGAGATAAGACCAGGTAAGCAAATCATGCCCTGCACTTGGTGTAATAACAATACTTTGTGCTCACCCTTTGGAGGTTCTCAATCACAGCAGCACATTGCCAGAATTGTGCTTTATATTCACTCCTATTTCCTAGGTAGTCCTGACCAAAGAGCTGTAACTACAGGAAATGATGAATCACATCTGATACTGAACAATTCCGCGCATACAACTGCTGAGTGAACTTAGGTGTTTCACTAGTGTTACTGCCACACTAACTCTGGTTCTGTACCCGCTCAATTTAAACTTGAGACAATCATAAGGCTCAGTGATTTTTGTTAGCACAGAACTTTCTTGCCTGTATTATCCCCCAAAGAGCTACACTATTGGACCTACCATGTGACTTGCCCACAGTTGTTAGGTACCACTTTTTTTTTTTTGCTGATTTTTCATGTTTAAAATCCCTACCCATGCCTTCCACAAGCCCTCCTCAGGATGGTTTGCAAAACTGTTTTCCTCACTCTGAAATTAAACTTTTTGTTTGATTTTTGACTTTCCCATCTCTAGCCTGCTTTGTTTGGCTTCCAGCACCCACAGCTTAAAGACCAGTTCCAGTTTGGTTGACAGTTCAAATCCTATAGCTTTTGCCTCAATTAGTGCAAAAGCTTGGTCATTATAGGATAGAACTTATGTTCCACTGGGTGGAACAACACGTATGCATCAAAGTGTATAGCAAAGATTTACCAGGTCAATTTGAGTTAATGGGGTCAGGAGTGGGGAAGGAGCACTGGCCCTGAAAAGCATCCGGAAGACCTCCCCACGGAAGGAGCACATGGACTGAGTTAGAGAAGCTAAGAAACATGCGGAGGAAGGTGCTAGGGTCCAGCTTATTCAAAGGAGTTGAAATGGTGAGCATGAGGGACTGGATGAGTCCCTGAAGGGGATTATCATGTTCATAATTAATGAAACACTCTTCACTAGCAGCAGTAGGGGCAGCAGCTTACATTCCATACAGCTTTAAGGTTTGCATAGCCTTGGACAAATATGACCTCATTGAATCCCCACAGCTATTCTGGGAAGCCAGTGCTTTTAGAAATGAACCATGTGATGTGAGACTCAAAAAGGCCAATGCATCCCTACCTGCAGGAACCAGCCTGCTAGGTGTTCCTAAGGTGAGCACATCAGCTCAGAGGTGATCTACTGGTGCACTTGTGGGCACCTCGCTTTAGGGAGAATATTGGAGGAAGAATGAAGGTATGGGCACCTGTAGGAATGCATCTACTGCAAGGGCAATAAAAAGTGTCTCCCTTTTGGTTCCATTGTTACTGTTGAGTTGTTCTTTAGTTGTGTCTGTTTCTTTGTGACCCTATTTGGGGTTCTGTTGGCAAAGGTACTGGAGTGGTTTGCCATTTCCTTCTCCAGCTCATTTTACAGATGAGGAAAGTGAGGCAAACAGGGTGAAGTGACTTGCCCACAGTCACTCAGCTAAAAAAATATTTGAATTCAGGAAAAGGAGTCTTTTTTAAATTTATTTTTATTAAAGATATTATTTGAGTTTTACAATTTTCCCCCCAATCTTGCTTCCCCCACCCACCCACGGAAAGCACTCTGTCAGTCTTTACTTTGTTTCCATGTTGTACCTTGATCCAAATTGGGTGTGATGAGAGAGAAGTCATATCCTTGAAGAGACAAGAAGTCTAAGAGGTAACAAGATCAGACTATAAGATATCTGTTTTTTTTTTCTAAATTAAAAGGAATAGTCCTTGCACTTTGTTCAAACTCCACAGCTCCTTATCTGGATACAGATGGCACTCTCCTTTGCAGACACCCAAAATTGCTCCCGATTGTGGCACTGATGGGATCAGCGAGTCCCTCAAGGTTGACCATCACTCCCATGTTGCTGTTAGGGTATGCAGTACTTTTCTGGTTCTGCTCATCTCACTCAGCCTCAGTTCATGCAAATCCCTCCAGGTTTCCCTGAATTCCCGTCCCTCCTGGTTTCTAATAGAACAATAGTGTTCCATGACATTACACATACCACAGTTTGCTAAGCCATTCCCCAATTGAAGGACATTTACTGGATTTCCAATTCTTTGCCACCACAAACAGGGCTGCTATAAATATTTTTGTACAAGTCATGTTTTTACCCTTTTTTCATCATCTCTTCAGGGTATAGACGCAGTAGTGGTATTGCTGGGTCAAAGGGTATGCACATTTTTGTTGCCCTTTGGGCATAGTTCCAAATAGCTCTCCAGAAGGGTTGGATGAGTTCACAGCTCCACCAACAGTGTAATAGTGTCCCAGATTTCCCACAACCCTTCCAACAATGATCATTATCCTTCCTGGTCATATTGGCCAATCTGAGAGGTGTGAGGTGATACCTCAGAGAAGCTTTGATTTGCATTTCTCTAATAATTAATGATTTAGAGCATTTTTTTCATATGGGTATGGATTGCTTTGATCTCCTCATCTGTAAATTGCCTTTGCATATCCTTTGACCATTTGTCAATTGGGGAATGGCTTTTTGTTTTAAAAATATGACTCAGTTCTCTGTATATTTTAGAAATGAGTCCTTTGTCAGAATCATTAGTTGTAAAGATTGTTTCCGAATTTACTACATTTCTTTTGATCTTGGTTACATTGGTTTTATCTGTACAAAAGCTTTTTAATTTAATGTAATCGAAATCATCTAATTGGTTTTTTGGAGGAAGAGGAGTCTTATCACTTCCTTTCCAGCCCCAAATGATGCAATATTTCCCTGCCTCAGGAAATGAGTTTCCAAATCCTTGTGGTTTGGTTTTTAAAAGAAGGAAATTCTTGTCAAGTAAATGGAAGGTCATTGAAGAGAGAAAGAACAAGCAGCTGGGAGACTGGGGAAGGGGGCATTTGAACTGATAGTTCAAAGTAGCATGAACCGTCGTGCAAAACTATGGAGTCAGAAGAGGTGAAGAGTGTCAGAAGACTGAGAGGGCAAGAAAAGACCTGGTCAGGATCATGAAAGTAATAAGGGGGCAGTGGGGTTTGTTGAATGGGATGGGGTGGGGGTACATATGGTCAGTATGTGCCTCGGGGAAGTCGTTTTGGCAGCCAGACCTGAGGCAGGGAGCCAGTAGTCAGCCAGTGAGGTGATGAGGACTTGCCATGATTGAGGGTGGCTGCTGTGGCAGTGAAGAGAAATTGCAAAGATAGAAATGAGAAGAAAACAGATTGTTTATGTGGGATAAACATGATTGAGGTGTTGAAGATGACACCAAGGGTTTGAGCTTTAGTTCCGTACCCCTTTCCCAAAACTGCCAGGAATGGGATATACATGACACCTTCAACTTTGGAGCACTCTGAGCTCCAAAGGGTGAGGGGTGCCCTGATGGGGGACCTCATGGTGGAGCACAATGCAATTGGCTACTTCTGTATACCATGGGTTCCAGACAGGTGTAGTCCTGGTCACAACCCACCTGCTTTGCAGCTGCTCAGGCTCACTCCTGCCTGGACTTTCTTTGCCACCATAGGACCTGACTTGTCTGCCTTTCCATTACAGTCCAGGCATCCTCTCCAGCTCCCTACAGCTCCACAGGGCTGCCTTCGTTCCCACCACTTTTCCAGCCCCACACACAGCTGCCCAATATCCTTGGACAGTTCCACCAGAGGACAAACCTCTGTGGACAATGACTGACCTAAATTCATTCAGTGATTCTGAACCCCAAGTTGCTGTTGTTCAAACCCAGTTTTCCATCCCCTGCTAACTGTTCCCTTATTGCCATTCTCCTTAACCTCCCACTCTAGTTATATAACTTCCACTAGGCTTTCTGGAATGTGTTCCACAGAAAAATGAACTTTCATCTTAAAACTCTTGGTTTTTTTCCTCCTATATTCTTATAGTCACTGAGACCTGGCTTCCTTCTGGGGACACAGCTTCCATGATTTCTCTTTCCAAGACACCCACTCAGTCCCCGACTAGTGCACTGGTCTTGCTGGGGGAGTTCCTTATCTCTCCCCCTTGCCACTTCTAGATTCACTTGCAGCTGACTGGAACTTAGGAACCTTAGCTCTTTTGTGAATCATTCAATCCGTATTTATCACCCCATCAAGATTTACCGATCTCCAGGAATTCTCTCTTTCCTTCCTCATGAGTTCAGCACCTGCCTTACTCAGGTTTTCTCCCCTTCCTAATTCCTGCCCTCCTAAGTGGGGACTTCAATGTGCATATGTATATTCCCTCAGATACGCTACACTAAGGTCATTCCTTAATCTTCCCATCAACTACAAATGCACTACTTCCATATTTGTCAATTGTGATCTGTTGTCATCCCACTTCTCTTTTTCATCCTCATCACAACTTCCAATCCCTCCATTCCTCAGTCCTTTCCCAGGCCATTACCCTGCACTCTCTTTGCCCTTTCTTTTCCCATCTTGGTCCTTTGGTGAACCAATTCAATTCCACCTTGTCCTCTTTTTTTATACAATCTCTTTATACTCTTTTTTTTTTTAGGTTTTTGCTAGGCAAGTGGGGTTAAGTGGCTTGCCCAAGGCCACACAGCTAGGTAATTATTAAGTGTCTGAGGTCAAATTTGAACTCAGGTCCTCCTGACTCCAGGGCCAGTGCTCTATCCACTGTGCAACCTAGCCGCCCCTCTTTATACTCTATCTTTTTTATACCCTATCTTATTTCATACAGCGTCTATTTCAATCTCAGCTCAAGCCTCCTGTAGCCCCTCTCCTCCCAGAATCTTGTCTCATATTTCATTGAGAAAACTGAAGGCATTCCCTTGGAGCTCCTTCTTCTCCCCTCCTCCTCATGTTACATCATTTAACAGCCTTCTGCCAGTATCTGCCTACCTCCTCCTCTGTCTTACGTGAAGAATCAGCCATTGTCCTTGCCAAGGCAAGCCCCCTCTATAAGCTCAAATAGTCCCATTCCATCCCATATTCCCCAAAAGCTTGCTCCCTCTTTCATCCCTACCTGCTCACTGTTCAATGGTGGCCTTTCCACCAGCTGCTCCCTACTTCCCATATCTTTCTGAATCTCAAAAAATCCTCCCTTGATCCACTTCTATCTCCTAGCTATCATTCCCTTATCTTTTGTAGATAAACTCCTTGATGAGACTGTCCACAATAGGTACCTCCACTGCCTTTCATGTCATTCTCTATTTAACTCTGTAACTTTGTTTCTGTCCTCATCATCCAACTGAAGTTACTGTCTCCCATGGTCTTTTCTCAATTTTCATCCTTCCCAACCCTCTGAAGCCTTTGACATTGTCCATCCCCTTTTCTTTCTTCTTGCAAGGTTTTGGGGACACCGGTCTCTCTTGGTTATACTGGTCTGCTTCTTCTTCATCTTCCAGGACAGACTTGCTAACTATGAGTGTTCCCCAATAGTCTGTCTTGGGTTCTCTTCTCTACTCCTGCTGTTCAGCTCCCATGAGTCACTTAGCATCTCTAGGCATGTGACTCTTAGACCTTGTTCTGTCTCTTGGTCTCCATTCTCACATTTCCAATTCCTCTGAAATATCTCAAACTGGATGTTTCATAGACATCTGAAATTCAACATATTCAAAACTGAACTTAATATTTTGAAAGGATAGAAGATTTAAGAACTTCCCATTGGGATCCTGGCCATGTCTCCGGAACAGCTGATATTAGTGTTTGCATTGTGAGCCAAGAACAAACTCAGAGATACTGAGGAAAGCCAATTTCCAGACTATAAAGGACCTGAGGAGAAAGCTACCTTATGCCTAAGGAGAATTTCATGAGGAGCTCAGAAAGGGAAATAATGGCCCTCAGCAGCTGGGAGTTTTGATTTACTCTTTTGCCACATATGCTTTCTAATTATAATTCTATTTTGCCCTTGCATTTAAATATTTTTGCCAGAGTGTGCCCCTGATTATCCCACCTTAGTAATTACCCATTTCTTATTAAATTCAACTGACTAATCAATGGGGAAGCACACTGCTGGGGGCTTATATGAGAAAACAGTAGAAGCAGCACATTAACCTTTCAGAGTTTGTAAACCCTAGAGAGAGAGGAGACCTGACTTGCTCATATGAATGAGAATTGGATTAGTAGCCCCAAAGAATGTGCTAGATTCTTATTGTTCGCTGTATTCTTTCCAACTCTTATGTTTTTATAAGCTCCTTATTTTTGCACTTTGTTTCTAATCCTAGGATTAAAAGACATCTCCATGTTTCTATGCTCTGTGAACCACATTTCCAGAATTTCATCTTTTATTTAGTTCAAATTTTAGTTCAAATTGTATTCAAGAAATCAGTAATTAAAAACAAATTGTCAAATATAACAATCCCATATAATAACAAAGCAGCACAGCAATGGGCAAATTAACAATGTATATAATACATAACAATATATAAAAGATAGAGAGTTGTCAAAAAGCAACATATATACAACCATAAAAATGCAGAAACCATCCCTGAACGATAAACAGAGACAATTAACATATGAAAAAGCAACAGTATCCAAAAGTCAATGCCACATGCAAATAAGCAATAACATTGTTAATAGCATTCTCTTGTTATTGGTTGTTGTCTGTCCTTCCTTCTCGAGGAAGACCATGGTCAGGACAGTGTGTGCTAGGTCACCAGCCTCACTGTCTCCTCTGAAGTCATCTGGGTCCAGTGGCCAGATATGAATCAGGACAATTGGAGATGGCCCTGGATGTGAAGCAATCAGGGTTGAGTGACTTGCCCAAAGTCATGCAGCAATTCAGTGTTAAGTGTCTGAAGCTAGATGTGAACTCAGGTCTTCCTGATTCCAGGGCTGGTATTCTATCCCCATATTAACAACCAATTACATTCATAAGCAGAATGGATTTGAATACTATAAAGTACAGTGGGTCAATCATAAGAGAGGGTAATCATACATGGTAAATTTGTTTTTAATATATATTTGTAAAAATCTTCACTAGAAAGAAAAATTCCAGAGTAGAAACAAATAAAAAAATTTAAATCAGAATAATAAAGAAAAATCCAGAAAAAAAAACTTTAAAATATGAACAAAGTGCACACTCAAGAAAAATTTAAAATACATTTTCAGGGTAAGAATCCTTCATTGTGACTCCTGTGTCACAAAGGAAGATGGGCTTTTTTACAAATCAAAACACCCATTCAGATAATAATAGTTAGCCCTTACATAGCATTGTAAAGTTTGCAAAGTGCTTTAAAAATATTCTCTAATTCTCACAATAATGCTAGAGGCAGGTGAAAGAGGCAGAAAGGCTTTATCTGAGGCACAATTTGAATTCAGATCTTCCTGACTACAGGTCTAGTGCCCTATTCATTGTGTCACTTGGCCAATCTTTGGGATATATGCAGGTATACGTGTGTTTCATTTTTTTATTATTTTACTATTTATTTATTTGTTTGTTTGTTTGTTTGTTTATTATGCAGTCAGGAAACTCTGGTTGTGCTGCTACTCCTAAGCCTCCAGAAAAGCAGCCTGTCCCTTTGTTATTCAGTGGAGTGTAATGTCCAATTTGTCTTTGTTAGCCCTCTCTTCATACCACCAATTAGTTCTCTTTCCAGTATCTTTGGCATAAGGTTCTGAGCAGTTGTCTGTCTGGTTTTCTTTAAGGTTTTTGCAAGGTAATGGGGTTAAGTGGCTTGCCCAAGGCCACACAGCTAGGTAATCATTAAGTGCCTGAGGTCAAATTTGAACTCAGGTCCTCCTGACTCCAGGGCCAGCGCTCTACCCACTTAGCCACCTAGCCACCCCTATCTGATTGTTTTTAATGTTGACTGTGTTCTGAATATAGGTAGGGAAATAATATAAAATCTTGCTCAAAATTTTAAGAAATAAGTTTATGGCTCCATCTCCACACTACACCTGGAATCTCTGTTCTCTGCCAAACAGCCCCCCTCTTTCTTAAAATAAATTTTGACTGTTAATTTATTAAACTTCATGAAAATTAGGAGTCTGTTAAGTGCTTTGAGATGGAAGCTCCACCCAACTGTCTTCCCAAGCTTCTTCGCATTACCCTCTCCATTCTGAAGTGTTCTCAGTCCTAGATTGTGAAGAGAGAAGTGGAATGGGGTGTTGATGAGAGAGCATTGCTGAGCTATGAAATGTAAACAAGAAAAGGTTGGGAAGGGAAGTTGTCTCCATGCCTTAGCTCATCAATCTGCATAACATAATCACTTATGGTATTGGTTATTCATGATCCCTTTTCCTTAGACAACACTACAGTCATTATTCCTGGGTTTGAATCAAGTCTGGATCACTGCCCTTGGCATTGGTCTCAGCTCTCCTGTCTGCACTTCTAGTCAACCTGATAGAGGCACAGTTCAGGAGACCCTGCTCCCAAAGTCTCAGTGCAATCGATGAGGAAGGCTTCCCACTTCATGTCCTGGATGGCAGCCCAGGAAACTGGCTTCCAAAGTCAGAGGTCACTTGTAAGCATGTTGGGCAGGATGCCTCTGTCCAACCCCTGGTGGTCTGCATTGAAGACTGGAAACCTCTTTCAAGAGCAAAGGAAAAGGAAATAGGAAAGCTTATCTTTTCACGAATTCTGTGTGTTTGCCATAATGTCTATTTGCTTTTATTTTGACTGGCAATTCAGATGTGATGTTTGCATTGCATGTATTCTGAAATATAGACCTGTAGTCATTGAAATAGCTATCAAATGCTGCTTTGCATTAGGCGATGCATTATGCATGTATTATCCTTTATTTGCTATGCCTGACTCTTAAGGGAGTTGCCTAGGAGATGGAATCATTTTTGTTCTAGTATGTAATGCTGTTTTTGCTGCTACTCTGTATTATTAAAGAATGATGCAGGGGCAGCTAGGTGGGGTAGTGAATAAAGCACTAGCCTTGGAGTCAGGAGTACCTGGGTTCAAATCCGGTCTCAGACACTTAATTACCTAGCTGTGTGGCCTTGGGCAAGCCACTTAACCCCGTTTGCCTTGCAAAAAGAAAAACCCTAAAAAAAATGATGCAGTTGATTTTTCAAGAAAATTCAAAATTTTACAGTCCCTTGGCAACTATGTTAACCCTCCCCATGGCCTAAGGGTGAAGACTTCACAGGGAAAAGGCTTTGAATCATAGTTGAGCACCTTGAAATTTGGAGCTCCTAGCCAAGAACAAAATGAGCAGGGAGATTACATGGCCTGAGGTGGCTTTGACTGGCTCTAGGAGAGAAGAGGGGGAGAGCAGGGAGGTAGTGATGCATTTTTCCTGGTTTCTTTAAGATCAATCTCTTTTTTTATGTGATCACACAAAGTATATGTTATCTGAGAATATAAGCTAAGTGGGTGGTTGGAGGCCACTGGAAGGGAGCCAGAGCCAGAGTTAATTTTACAGAGAATCTTAAAATGGAGCCAGGAGCTTTCCTTCCCCAGGAGATGGAGCTTATTTTGTAACACGGAATCTTATGATTGTTGATTGAGTGATATGGCTGGAGGAAGCCCGTACATTGTTCCATCAGTCACATCTCAGGCTGTTCTATCTCATTTGCTTGACAGGTTTTGTAAACCCTCTGGAGAGCAAAATAATGAGGAGCCAGACTGTACTATTCACATTTATATTACTACTTTGGGAAGTGGAATAATATCTATTACTGTGTACAGATGTTAAAGGACTGAGAAAAGAGAAGAGAAACTGGATCAAAAGGTTTATTTGTGAATCTGGGAAACTTCTAGATAAGACTAATCATTTTGATTTATAGGTGGTGGTGTAGTCTATGAAAAAAAACTTTTAAAAAATCATTTCTCTGTCAAACAGGTTATATACCCCCTCCTAACTGGCACCCTCTTCTTTCTGCCCTATCTCTTCTTTGCGCGTGCGCACACACACACACACACCACAAATGTCTTACTCCAGAAATATCCAGTTTAATTGCTTGGTTTCTAGCTCCTGAGGTCATAAACATGAAGATAGTAAGATCGGGTGAACAAGACTCCACCATTTCTACAAAACCTCTGAAGAGCAGTCTGACATCTCTCAACTCCATCTGAGCCAGCTGCCCTGAAACCCAGTCCCCAAGGTTCTAGATAACTAAGCACTTTCTTCCTGTCTTGGCCTACAGACCATTGTGCCTGAGGTTCCGTAACGAGATCCCTGGCAGTGTCCTGGCCCAATCTTACCTGTGTGTTCTAGCCAGGAATGTGTGAGGGGTGAGAGGAATCTGCCTTAATTTGAAAGTGTCACTTGTGTCTCCTGTAGAACAGGGCAGAGGGAAGGGCAGGGGGCCGCCCTCGTGTTATAATTATTATTATTATTATTCTCTTTATCCAGGATTCTGCTTCTTTGGGTGTCTCCACGGGTCATCCCTTCACACATCAAATAAAAGAAGCTACCACTTCAGCAGTGACTAGTTTCAAGAAATGGATACTAAGAATAAGATAGACCAAAAAGAATATGATTCTAGTGGGCACACAGGTCAGGATACAGGGTTGGAAAAGTTGCCATAGGAACATAGAGGAAACAGTGGTAGATGTGAAATCACAATATCAGAATCCCCAAGTCTCTTCCGATTCTCATTAGCGAGATCAAGGGTTAATAAATGTTTTTCTTCTGTTATTGTATTTCGAGTGTGCTGTGGAACGAAAATTATCAAAATCCTTGGGTAGATCTTCCTAGACTTGAAGTCTGAACATCCTAAATTCAAATCCTGACTTGGACACTTAGTAGCTGTATGACCCTGGGCAAGTCACCTAATCTTTTTCAGTCTCAACTGAAAAGTGGGAATAATAGCACCTGTTTCACAGAGTCATGAGGGTCAATTATGGGAATATATGAAAAGTGTTCTGCAAACCTTATAATACCATGTAAATGGTGATTATTGTTAGGTCACTTAGGACCAGACGATGAGTAAGGGTTTCTCTGGATCCATAAAGAACCACGTTTGGTGGCCCTCTTATTCCTCAATATGGTACATTCCCACTCATGCTATGTCCCTTGCAGATCATCACCAGCCTCCTAAATCTAGTTTATTCTTAGTCCAATTTACATATAAGGGTTTCAGATCTTTACTTTCAGATTGAGTTCTCTTGAAATTCCTCAGGTTGCCATGAAGCAACAAAGAGAAATCCAAATATAAAATGATCATTCTTGTTTCTACCTCACCCCCTTTCCATTCTTCATTTCCACAGTAAGATTAAATTATTTTTGAGATCCTTCCCAACAATGCCACTCAATATGTTCCCAGACTCCCAGGCAGAAAAATGTGTTAACTGGTCACAATGCAACCCAAGGTCAATTCTTTTATATCATGGAAAAAGATCATAGTGTAGTATCAGGAAAAAAATGGTCATTTTAGGCAATTTCACTCCTCACTTTTATTCCTGTGATCTAAAATTAAGTTGAGCTATTTTGTTAAGTAACATTTTAGAGGATTTGCTAACAGATTTTTTGGAAAGAATTTTAGGCATACTTGCTGCATCGACTAATAACATTCTGATGGCAGGTAACATGGAGCAATAAAAAATATCAAAGTCCTTATATCTGAAAGAACCAAATAATATTGGTAACAAAATGACATCTTGATTTTCCAGTGTGAAGGATCTGGTATCTGATAACTGATGAACTATATGCTATCATTTCTCCCTTTTTAAATGACAATCATGAGGGTTTTCCTTCAGTATGGCTTATCTGATAATTACATTGCCATCCTACAAATTCATAGTATTTTAAAGTTTACAAAGATGCTTACAAAGATGCTTCCTCAGAGTTGAACTGGTGCTAAAGGCTTTCCCACATTCATTACAAGCAAATGGTTTCTTCCCAGTATGAACTCTCTTATGTTCAGTAAGGTGGCAACTCTGACGGAATGCCTTCCCACATTCATTACATTCAAAGGGTTTTTCTCCAGTATGAATTCTCTGGTGTCCTCTGAGGTTTGAGTTGCTGATGAAGGCTTTCCCACATTCATTACATTCATAAGGTTTCTCTCCAGTATGAATCCTCTGATGATGAATAAAGGAAGTCTTGTGACTAAAGTGCTTACCACACTCGTTACAATGAAAAGGTTTCTCTCCAGTATGAATTTTCTGGTGTGCAGTAAGATGTCCTCTCTGACTGAAGGCTTTCCCACATTCATTACACTCAAAGGGTTTCTCTCCAGTATGAATTCTGTTATGATTCCAAAGGCTTGATTTGTTGCTGAAGGCTTTTCCACATTCATTACATTCATAGGGTTTCTCTCCAGTATGAATCCTCTGATGATTAATGAAAGATGTCCGATGGCTGAAGTGTTTACCACATTCATTACATTCAAAGGGCTTCTCTCCAGTATGAATTCTCTGATGTTCAGTAAGTTGCCACTTGTGATTGAAGGCTTTTCCACACACATTACATTCAAAGGGTTTCTCTCCAGTATGAATTCTCTGATGTTCAATTAGGTGGCAAAACTGGCTGAAAGTTTTACCACATTCATTACATTCAAAGGGTTTCTCTCCAGTATGAATTCTCTCATGTAGAGTGAGATTGGAATGCTGGCTAAAGGCTTTTCCACATTCATTACATTCAAAAGGTTTCTCTCCAGTATGAACTCTCTGATGCATAGTAAGGCATACCCTATGACTAAAAACTTTCCCACACTCATTACATTCAAAAGGTTTCTCACCAGTATGGATTCTCTGATGTTGTTTAAGGGCTCCCCTCTGGCTGAAGGTTTTCCCACATTCATTACATTTGTAGGGTTTCTCTCCAGTATGAATTCTTTGATGTAAAGTAAGGTAAACCTTACGGCTGAAAGTTTTCCCACAATCAGTACATGTGAAGGGTTTCTCTCCAGTATGAATTCTCTGATGCTCAGTAAGGGGTCTCCTCTGGTTGAAGGTTTTTCCACATTCATCACATTTAAAGGGTTTCTCTCCCGTATGGATTCGCTGATGATTCCGCAGGATTGAGTTATTGGTAAAGGCTTTTCCACATTGATTACAAATGTAGGGTTTCTCTCCCGTATGAATTCTCTGATGTTCAGTTCGGTGTCCCCTCTGGCTGAAAGCTTTCCCACATTCATTACATTTATAGGGTTTCTCCCCAGTATGAGTTCTTTGATGTAGGGTAAGGCATACCCTAAGGCTAAATGCTTTCCCACAATCAGTACACGTGAAGGGTTTCTCTCCAGTATGAATTCTCTGATGATCAATAAGGTGTCCTTTCTGGCTGAAGGCTTTCCCACATTCGTTACACTCAAAGGATTTCTCTCCTGTATGGATTTTATAATACTGAATAAGATCAGAGTGGTAACTGAAAGGCTTCCTACATGTATTATATTTACAAAGCTTCTTCCCTAAGGGGGTGTTATTATGTTTACTTAGTTCAGAAAACTGTTTGAAGCTCTTTTCAAGTGTATCATATTTATGGAAAATTTTCCCTGCAGGAAGTGTCTGTTGTGGAACAAGGATCAACCCCGGGGTAACCCTTTTAATAAACATATAATGTTCCTGAGCACTTAATTCATTAGAAATTTTTCTGTGAATGACTGCTATTTCCCTGGCCCGTTCATCCCAGTCATCCTGCCTCTTCAATCTGACATCAAATTCCCAAGGTTCTCCCAATTTGGGGTCCCAGAGACCATTCTTTGTTAATTTTTCCTTCCATGATATTCCCATAGAAATGCTTTGCTTTGAAGTTGAGCCCATGGTTTCACATCTTCTCTTTTGAACAAGAGACCCTGAAAGGGAAAAAAAATAATTTATAAATGTCTGCTAGGATAGAAGGAAAATACTTTATACTAATTAATTCTTGATTCTCTTTCCTCCAGGAAGAAAAATCATGATTAACAGGGAAAAATTGAAATAGAAATAAATAAAAGGGTGGAATAAATGTCTTTTAAGACAAAAATGAAACCCAAGCTGGGTGAGATGTCCCCAGTGATTACCACTAGATAAGCATGGTCTAGAATAGGTCAATCAATTAATCCACATTTATTAAGCTCCTACAAAATGTACCAGGCACCACATTGTTGAGCAGGGGAGGATGTGGTCACATTAAGCACCGTGTGATGCTTAATCAATCCTTGTTGACATGACTTCTCTCTGAGCTTTTGGGTCTCTACTCTCTCTTGGTTCTCTTCATTCCTGTCTGGCCACTCCTTAACCTGCTTTGCAAGATCTCTGTCCAACTCCTATGTCCTAACTGTGAGTGTAATCCAAGGTTCTGTTCTAGAACCTCTTCTCTTTGCTCTCTCCCTAACAGGGGTCCTGTTACCATCTCTATGCTGCTAGCTCTGAGGGATCTACATTTCTAACCCCAGTCCCTCTTGTCCTTCAGGCCCTTCACTAAATGCCTATTGGAAATTTTGAACTGGGTGTACTGAAGGGGACTCAGAACTCACTGTCTCCTCTCCTAAACCTACGCTGCCCCTAGACTTCTCTCTCACTCTTGAGGGCACCCAAGTTTTCCCTCTAGGAGTGAACCTTGAGTTCTCATTTTCACTCGACCCACACTTTCAATTAGTTGACAAATCTTGATGTTTCTGCCTCCACATCTCTGGCATCTATCCCCTTCTCTCCACTCACACAGAGATGACCTTAGTTCAGGTTCTCATCACTTCTGCCCTGAATTATTGTAGCAGCCTCCTAACAGAGCTCCCTGCCTTAAGATCCCCATTAGCTAATCCATACTTCAGATTCAAAAATGACAGCTCTTAAGACAGGATCTGACCATGTCCTCCCCTGCTAAACAAACTCCAGAGGCTCCCCATTACTTCCAGGACCATATAGAATCTTCTCTGTTGGAATTAAAAACCCTTCACAACCTGGCTTCAATGTACTTTTCCAGCCTTACCAAATATAATTCCTCCTGGTGCACTCCACAATTCACTTAGTCTTCCTCCTATTCCTTGGCAAATCTATTCCTCTTATCTTGAATCCCTTCTGTACTCACTGGATTCCAAGGAAGGCCTCTCCCCACTTCCCCCCACATAATTATTCTGTACATGACAGGCAGTGTGGACTAGTGGCTAGAGCTGGTCTTGGAATCAAGAAGAATGGAGGTTCAAGTCTTCCTTCCAAGACAAATGCTGGCCAGGTTACCCAGACAAAGTCATCTGGTCTTCCAGGTCTCTGGGGAACTTGCTTCACCATTAGTTCTCCATACTAATGATTTAACAGGAGCAGGTTTTTATTAAAGTGTATATGCACTGACTGTACAGAGAATTCCACACTTTGAAATTTTAAAGTTCATATATAATTTTATAATCTATTGAAATAAAATGTAACCTCAGACTCACCTCAGACCCAGATAATACACTGTGTTTAAAAATTCTTTTAAAATATTCATCACATAAATTTTTGTCTTATATTGGACTCAAAAAGCAGAATTATGGACTCATCTGTACTGAATCCCCTCGTCATGTCTGGTCTCAGACTGAACTAGATTTAAATGTAGCCTATCTAAAATTTAGGTTTGTTTACTTTTTTATTCAATTGACACTTCAGTGTCAGTATTTTTTCTATTGTTTTTGTTTCATTTATGTTCTCTGACTTCTCCTTCTCTCCCATCTCCAGCATCACTTCTACTTTATCTGCTGCTGTAGAAAATAAATGTCTGCTGTAAAAGCACATATGTGTGTAAAAACATGAAATAATGTATCTATGCACACATAAGCACAGTACATACATATACTTTACACATAAACATACATGCTCACCTGTGTGCCTGTACATAGACATGGATATGGACAGAGAAGGGCAAGCTGTACAAACACACACAAGCCCACACACACATATAGACAGAAAGACAGATGTACCTAGAGAAAAATGAACTCACATGTGCCTACTGTCTCTCCAGACAAAACAGAAGCTATTCACTCTCTATTTTTTTTTAAGGTTTTTGCAAGGCAAATGGGGTTAAGTGGCTTGCCCAAGGCCACACAGCTAGGTAATTACTAAGTGTCTGAGACTGGATTTGAACCCAGGTACTCCTGACTCCAGGGCCAGGATGAAGACCTGGATAGCAGGGGCCCTACAGCAGTCAGAATTCCAGCATTCCAAGATTCCATTGCCCCAGCCTCCCCTAGGAGCAGGGAATACAAGAATGAATGACCATATCTGCCCCATGCATTATTTCATGGTTACATATATATGTGTGTGTGTGCGTGTGTGTGTGTGTATGTGTATGTATAGCTTGTCTATCTAACAAGACTAAAAATCTTTAAGGACAGTAAAAAACTCCAATTTTTTCGAATACTTCCAAAGGTCTAGATCAGTGTTACATAACTAACAGCCAATTAATAAACAATAAACAAATAATTATTAGGCAGCAAAAATACAAAGATAAAAGGGAACTAAGACAGGGGAAAGGATCCGAATTGTTGAAAGGAAAAATGTTAAATGGGAAAACCTTTAGCAAAGGTTAAAAGGGAAAACCTTTAGCAAAGAAGATGTTTTGATTTCATACTGACTTCTGGCCAGCTCAGTCTTGATTTAGCAATGACTAGTTCTCATTTACTTACCTGGACAAGTAACTGGTGGGACATCAGCCTCTGGCATCCATGGTCCCTCCCCTCGCTCCAACTGGGCAATCACATCTGGTTTAAAAACAGGAAGCCCTGATGATGGGGAAAAGAAATGAAAATGTATTGGTAACAGAAGAGCCAGCTCAGGTAGTCACAGACTCTCAAAGTACCAAGGGTCTTGGAGGGTTTCTAGTCCTCTCCATAACTGAATAAGAATCTCCTCTGTCATAGGGGTTAAGCATTCCCAGTTCCAATTCTGAAAGATTTAAGAACTCTGATTAACAGAGACCAACCATGATTCCAGAGGACCAATGATGGAGAATTCTGCCCATCTTACAACAGAGAGGTAAGGCTAAAGATTCTGAGAGATGCATATCAAGCGTAGGGGAGGGGCAGCTAGGTGGCGTAGTAGATAAAGCACCGGCCTTGGAGTCAGGAGTACCTGGGTTCAAATCTGGTCTCAGACACTTAATAATTACCTAGCTGTGTGGCCTTGGGTAAGCCACTGAACCCCATTTGCCTTGCAAAAACCTAAAAAACAAAAGCATAGGGGATAGCTAGGCCCCTATGAAACCCTATGGAACCCTTCTCTGAAACATGTTTTTAAATGCATAAACTAAAATCTAATTGGGTCAGCCAGGTGGAGTAGTAGTTAGAATGTTGGATCTAAAGTGAGGGAGATTCATCTTCCTGAGGTCAAATCTAACTCAGTAGTTGGGTGACCCTGGGCAAGTCACTTAACCCTGTTTTCTTCAGTTTCTCATCTGTAAAATGAGCTGGAGAAAGAAAGGGCCAACTACTCCATTATCTCTGCCAAGAAAATCCCAAATGAGACACAACTGAAATGACTGAACAACAACAAAACCGGTTTACAAAGGAAAATAATTACATTGAAATAAAGAGATAAATAATTCTCATCGTAATTCATAGAACCCCGGAAATCTATTAACAAGATGTCTGTGAATCTCCAAATAAGACTTCCTGGTCTAGTTGATAATGGCTTGTGGTAGCTATGTGGGTGAAAAAACAGTAACACATGTAAAACAAGCTAGGGGGTAGAATCATTAAGATGTGGAAGGGGTATGAAAGGAAAAAGAGGAGAAGGACTCTGAGGTAGTAAAATGTGAGTGGCTAGAAGGATGATAGGATGCACCAGATGAATAAGAAGGACAAGAGGAAGAACAGGGAAAGTGGGAAAGGGATGATTTCTGTTTTGGTCATACTGTGTTGGAGATGCCTGTAAGACCTTTAGGGAGAGATAGTCATTCAACAGACAGCTGACAGTGACTGTCTGGGGTTCGTAAAGACAAAAGGACTGTGATATAGTTCTGGGAATCACAAATACAATGATGTGAACATGAAGGGAGGAAGTATGGCTAGAGAAAAGAAAGGGACTAGAGCAGCTCCTTCAAGGAAACTAATAGTTAAGAGGAAGAGATAAGATGGTAATGTAGTAAAGGGTCCGACAGGTTGGAAGGGAACCAGGAAAACACAGTGACATAAAAGTCATAAGAGGAAGTATGCAGGAAAAGTGTCAGAAGTAGAAGAGGAAAAGAAAAGAAAAAGAGGAAAAAAAGTAGAAGAGAAGTCAAGAAGGATGAAAACTGAGAAGAGGTTAGCAATTAAGAAACAGCTGGTGCCCCTGGTAGGAGCAAAAGACAGTTTGCAAGGAGCTGAGAAATGAACGGGAGATGAGAAGCAGAGGTGACTTCCCCCCAGATATTTGGTTATTTAAGAGAGGAACATTATAAGATAATATCTGAAAAGGATAGTAAGGTCAACTGAATTTTCTTTCTAAGAATGAGAGACAGCTAGGTATGTCTGTAAGCAGGGAAGGAGCCAGCTATATACCGAAGGGGGGAATGAATTTGAGAGACAGAAATGATGACTGAAAAGGCTAGTGGAGGGAATAGATCAAGATCATATAAGTAGAGGAGTAAACTTGCAAAGAAGAAAAGCTATCTTTTCATCAGCAACTGGAGGCAAAGGAAATGGGAATGTAGGAGTCTCAAGTAGGGAAGATGGGAGAAAGGGGAGTTCATCACAGATGAACTCTATTGTTTCAATAAAGCACAAAGTGAGGTCTGTTCAAAGGCAGATGGGAAGAGGTAGTATTTGAAAAAAGAAGTTTGGAATAAATCTGTATAGAGAACAATACAGTCAATGAAGTAAGAATGAAAAGACTTCCCTGAAAGACTTAAATGAACTGATCCAAAGTGAAGTGAGCAGAACCACCAGAACATTATACACCGTAACAGCAATATTGTATGATGTGAAAGAAAGAAAACAAGGATCTAAGACAATTCCAGAGGATGTATTAGATAAATGCTATCCATTTTCAGAGGAAAAACTGATGGAGTCTGAATGCAGATTGAACCATATTTTTTTAACTTATTTTTCTTGGGTTGGTTTTTTTTTAATTGATATCTTCTTTTGCAACATGGCTGGTATGGAAATGTGTTTTCATGACTGTCCTGGTATAATCTATATCAAATTGTTTGCCTTCTTAAGAAGGGAGAAGGGGAGGAAGACAGAATTTAGAATTCAACATTTTAAAAGATGAATGTTTAGAATTGTTTTTCATGTAATTGGTAAAAAAAAAAATTAAAAGAAAGGACTTCCATGAAGCAGTGAGGACTGAATGAGTAATGGACCCAACAGGTACAATTGTTGGACTTTGTTCAAGGGCAGAGAAGGTGGATTGGATGAACCAGGGAAGGAATTTGACAAAATATGAGAAGCAACATTACAAGGAGAGGAATTCAAGGATCAAGTATGATATAGAGTTGAATTAACTAATTATAGGGTCAAGATTGGGAAATGGCAGAGCAAGGGTGATGAAATGGGAGAGCAGGGAGGAGTGGAGGGAAAAGGTGGGAAATGGTTACAAAAAATAAGTGAGAGGGAAAGATAGGAGGATGAGAGGCTGGGATCAGAGATAGAATTGCATTCATTCATTTGATATACATTATTAAATGCCTACTTTGTGGTAGGTACAATGCAAGGAGTCTGGAATCCAGAGTCAAAAATAAAACAGACCTTTTTATAAAAGAGCTCACATTCCATTAGGAGGTATAAATATAAAATGCACATAGAAAAATTTGGGTGGTTGAAGAGACACAATTTCTGGATTAAGAAAGTCAAATGTTTTTGAGTGATAGTGATATTTAAGGTGTGACCATTTCTATCAGTGACTGAAAAGGAGTGATGGTACAGGTCTTGCAAGTTTAGGACACTAATAAAGTGAGCATGTGATGAGCTACAGTGAAATCTCCAAGCATGTAAGCAGTTTGGGAGGAAAAGGAAGATAATGATCCTAAACTATTTGACAAAGGAAAGAAATCTCTAAGTCATTAATAATTAGACAAATTCAAAATAAAACAACTCTGAGGTTCTATTTTGTACCCAAAAATGAAAGGACAAAAATGGAAAATGACAGCTGCTTATGGGAGCTATGAAAAAGCAGGTATGTTGGCGAACTGTTTATCAATCTATGAATTGGTCCAGCCATTCTGGAAAGCAATTTGGAACAGTTCCTAAAAAGTTTTTAAACTGTGCATTCTCAGTGACATTATGATGAGATTTATGACCCAAAGAGATCAAAGAAAGAGGAAAAGGACCCATATGCATAAAAATACTTAAATCAGCACTTTTTGTGGTGGCAAATAATTAGAAACTAAGATTGCCTATCCCTTGAGGAATTGTTAAATAATTTTAGCTTTCCTTCTCTCTTTCCCTCGGTGTTTCCAGTGGAGGGATCATTATCTCTTTTCCAGCACCATGCCTGTCCTAAGACCCCTTGTGAAACCTAAAATCATCAAAAAGAAATTCATCCAACATCAGTGTGACAGATGGGTCAAGATCAAGAGAAGCTGGTGGAAACTAAGAAGCCTTGGCAACAGAGTGCGAAGGTGATTCAAGGGTCAGGTCTTGATGCCCAGTATTGATTAGGGAAGCAATAAGAAGACAAGTGGACACAGGAAGTCTTTGGTGAACAATGTCAAAGAGCTTGAAATGTTCCTGAAGAGCAACAAAGCCCACGGGGCTGCGATTGATCATGATGTTTCCTCTAAGAACTGCAAAGTCACTGTTGAGAGAGTGGCTCAGCTAGCGATCAAAACCAACCCAAAGGCTAGACTGATGAGTGAATAAAATGAATAAAAAAGCTTTGCACATTTTTATTTGTGTTAAATAAACCCTCAAACTACCAAAAAAACCAAAAACAAAACAAGTTATTGTAGATGCCTGTGCTGGCTAAAAAAAAAATTATGAGGGGGCAGCTGGGTGATTCAGTGGATAGAGCACCAGCCCTGGAGTCAGGAGGACCTGAGTTCAAATGTGGACTCAGACAATAAATAATGACCTTAACCCCATTGCCTTGCAGAAACCAAAAAAAAATTATTAAAGGGGCATTTTCAGAGGAACCTAGGATGACTGATACAGAATAATGTTAGAAAAATCAGGAGAAAGTTAATACAATGACAAGAAGATGATAAAGACAAACAACTTTTTGCTGTTGTTTTTTGGTTTGTTTTTTTTATGGGGCAATGGGGTTAAGTGACTCACCCAAGGTCACACAGCTAGGCAATTATTTAGTACCTTAGACTGGATTTGAATTCAGAGCCTCCTGACTCCAGGGCTGGTGCTCTATCTACCACACCATCTAGCTGTCCCAAGAGAAACAACTCTGAAAGATTTAGAGACTGATGGATGTAATCACTGATCACAACTCTAGAAGGCTCATCATTAAACATGTTGTTCACCTCCTGACAGAGAGACAAAAGGCTCAGAGGGCAAAATGAGACTTATTGGGGCGGGGGGGGGCACACAGAAATGGTAAATGTGGGAATGTTTTATTTAACCAGACATGTTTGTAACAGGATTTGTTTTTTTTTTCTTTGCTCAGTAGAGGTGCAGGGAAGTGGGAGGGAGAGAAAAAGTTTCATTGATTGAAAAAAATGAAATTAAATTAAAAAAAAAAAGAGCCTGACATGACCTGTTTGTGATGCTCTTTGTGATGTCTACTTCTTTCCCTAGAGTTTCACTAACCATTGCTCTAATAATACGCAAGCAACATTGGACTTACTGTCCTACACTTTACTAACTCCATTCTCTTCTCTTTTGTGAAAATAAAGATCATGAAGATCAAATAAGCTGACATATGCAAAATATCTAAAAAATTTTTAAATGAGAGCTATCATTACAATTGTTAATTATTATGGGGATACCTTTCAATTCACTGCCAGTTCCTCTTTCTTCAGGGCAAAGAAGGAATGTTGGAAAAGCAAAAGGAGGGACAAAAGTCTTGGGAAGGACTGCTGGCATTCCAGCCAATTATGGGAGAATAGGGAAGTTGACTTTACTCAGAAGGAAAATTAGTTCATCTCTGGCCCAGTCACTACTTCTGAAGCTGGAACCCTTCATGTCTTCAAGTATCTGCACTGGGTAGACCTTTGACCAGAGGAAACAGAATGAACTAACACAATAAAGACACTGACTTACCAGGATCAGAGAATAGAAACATTTGATAGCTTGGCCTTAGATAATTTTGGAATGTTACACGTACTTTTAAAACTTCTCTGCAAATGAAACCAAAACTCAACTAAGGAGCCCAAAGCTCGCCCTGTGCTCTTTCTGCCCAATGGGCAGTCGCTGGAAGTCTGTCCTTACCCAGGGAAGCAAAGTTGTTGTAGTTCTCCAGCATCACATCCCTGTAGAGGTCCCTCTGATCAGGGCCCAGATGTCGCCATTCTTCTTGAGTAAAGTCCACGGCCACATCTTTGAATGTCACTGACTGTGGAAACATCAGACAATCTTCCTTAGCCAGAGACCTTCCCTGATGCCTGTAGGCACAGGAGTTGAATAAAAGCTTATTGATTAGCTGACGCATTGGCATGGATCTTGTAGAAGATAGGAAGTTGGCAGAATGAAGAGGAATTGGTTTGCTCAATGTGGAAGGTTGGAAAATGCTATGCTCTAGTAAATAAATAGTCCTCAAGATCACAGAAATTAATAATTGAAAGGAACCTCAGGCCCACCCAACAAAACAGAATCCCCACTGTAATAGTGATGAGTTTTCATCCTATAAAGCACATAGAAGCTTCTAGCTAGTGCAGTGGATTGACAACTGGATTTGAGCTTCAGACACTTATTAGCTGTGTGAGCTGGGTCAAGTTACCCTCCCTCTCTTGGCTTTAGTTTCCTCAAAAGTAAAATGGGGATAGTAACACCATCCTTACAGGATTGTTGTGAGGATCAAATGTCAATACTTTGCAAACTTTAATGGATATATGAATATTAGCAATTATCATCATCCAGCAAAGAACCTAAAATCTGAAGAGGAGGAGAGAAAACTCATCATTTCTCCAGGCATGCTTGGAGAGATCTAATCTTTAGGAAATTCTCCCTGACCCCAGTTTTGTCCATTTGAGTCACATGAAACAAGCCTAACCACCTTCCCCAGCCCTCCCCCCCATCCCATGCTATCCCTTTAAATATTTGGATTTGATGGTCCTTTCCTCCAGACTAAACACAGCCGGCTCCTTTAGCTGATCCTCTTGAGACAAATAGGCTCCAGGCCTTCCATCATTTTAGTCGCCCTCCTCTGGATACTCTTCAGGTAATCAGCCTCCTCTTTTAATTGTAGCCCCAGACCTGAACACAAAACTCTAACTGCGTTCTGACAAAGGCAAGAGTTAGGAGACTCCTGGCAGCCTGAGATGGCATTCACTTTTTGGCTGCCACGTCTCATTGCTGACTCATATTGACTTATGGTCTACTAAAATCCCCAGACATTTTTCAAACTGCCGCCTTTCCACGTCTCTCCCATCTGGTATTGACTCTTCTATGTCCAAGTACAAGATTTTACATTTCTTTCTCTTGAATTTCACCTTATTTGCTCTAGCCCATGCCCTACCTGGGAAGAACCTTTAAGCCTTGACTACCATCCAGGGTGTTAGCTCTAGCTTCATGTCAGCCAAAACTTTGAGGAGTTGGCCATATCTGCCTGTATCTAAGTCACTGATAAAAAATGCTAAGGCTGGCATAATCCTGGGGCATTACATGGAGATCTCCTGCCAATGGAACCACTAACAACAACTTTTCAGGTTCAATGATTGTTGAATTGGCCATCTGATTGTATGCTCCTCTAAGCCACATCTGTCCATCTAATTCACAAGAATAGTATGAGCTATTCTATCAAAACTTTGCTAAAACCTCAGGAAACCATCTCCATAGCAATCTATTCACTTCTTATGTTAATAATTCTGTCACAAAAAGGAAATGACATTAGTGGGCTCTCAAAGCCAACCTCCCTTTTTGTAATGACCATTTCCCTTTCTAAAGTTTATTGATGATTTGTTCTAGAATGTTTCCAGGAGTCAAATCAAGTTCACTGGTCTAACATATGAAAGTCATCACTACATTTGCTCTTCTCCAGTCTTTCGGAACCTCTCTGTGAGTTTTTGGATATCCTTGACAGTGGCTCAGAAGTCCCACTAGCCAGTTCTTTCAGGACCCAGGGATTTAGCTCATCTGGGCCAGTTGACTCATCAAGGACAGATAGGTGCTCTCCTACTACTTCCTTACTTATCTTGGGCATCAGCTCCCTGTTAGGCATCTTGCTTCCTTCATTCCCAAAGTAATGGTCATTCTCCTTTGTAGAGGAACCAGAAATAAAGATAGGCCTGGGGTCTGCCTCCTCTCTTTCTTATCAGATATCATCCTCCTACCTAAACGGTAAAAGTCCAGCCCTTGGCAGATCCTCCTCTTTTCTTCTAATACAGTTACTGAATATTCACTTACGACATGACTCGCTTTGTACCATGACTGTATGGCCACTGGGATACTTTTTAACATGACTTTGGCCTCTCATAATCTCTGTCTCGCTTTGTCTCTCTCTGTCTCAGGCCTTTCTTTGTTTCAAGTATCCACAGGTCAAACCTCCTTCACATGTTCCCCGCAACCCAAATACTCCAACACACGCTTCTTAGGCATCGAGTGATGTGAAGAGGTGCACAGGGTTACAATCTAGCAGGGAGAGGTACAAAAATGAAAACGTCCCTCCACAGAGTGCATCTTTTCCTATGGAGGCTGACAGCTCTTACAAATGCTGTATGAGAATGGGAAGGTCAGCTGCGCAGTCCTCCGATGCCCTAAGCCTGGCTAAAATGCTTCGGCAGAAGGAGCTTCCTCTTTACAGTTCTTCCCTATGCCAAGGAAACCACAGGTTCAGACCCCCCCCACACACACACACAACGGGAGAGATGTGTAACAAATGGCAAAATTCACTGAAGGCATAGACTCAGGAGTCACTGGGAAGTAAGAGAAAAGCCCTCAAAGCATGAACAGGAAATCACCAGGCAGAGGTGGAGGTCATTCTAGAGTTCTAGAATACAGAGTCCACACAAAGCAATGACCATGGGTAGGAAGTGACCTCAAAGGTCATCTGGTCCCTGACCAAGAATCCCCAAGAAGCATCATTGCTTGAAAGCCCCCTAGGGAGGGAGAGCTTGGGGCTTCATTCAAACGTGGCATGGCTCAGGTTATTTCCTGCAGGCTGAGTCTTACGCTGGTGCTTCAGGCTCTGGACTGGGAAAAAAGCCAACTGGTCCAGCCACTGACCAGAACGAGTCCATTAATCTTAGCATGCACAGAGTCCTCAACAAGGCCAAAGTACAGATTCAACGGCACGTGGCTCTGCTGTCTCTCGTTGGCCATCCTGGTCTGAAAAACCAGGAGGAAGGGCTCCTGCCTCTCGTACTGAGCTACCAGGAAGCTCTATCGGTGGATGGAGCCTGTAATTCTCAAGGATGGTTTTAAGGTCTTTGAAAGGAAAACCAACCTGGCCTGAGTGGACCAGGGCATGAAAATGATCTGCCGCCACATCAACGAATCCAATCCACATCATGACAAGAATCCTTTATTAAACATGAAAAGCATTTAGCCAGCCTTTTCTTCAAGGCTTCAGGACCCCCGGCACCCACCACTCCTTAATGTGGTCCCCTGACTTGAAGACAGCTCTAATTAGTAGGAATTCTTTGCCTGAGCCTTAAATTTACATCTTTGGAAATTCTCAGAATCCCTTGAAATTATTCTGCCCTTTGCTCAGAGTCTTGTGCTTGTCTCATTTTCTCATCTCTCCTCCCTGTCCAGGTTGGGGGATCAGGAAAGAAACTTTTTTTTTTTTTTGCTTTTTTGTACAAAGAGTAGTTTCAATGTATTCTTTAGCTACTTTGTAATTAGATTTTTCTACTTAAATTTTTTTTAAAAGGAGTATCAAAAGGCATATAAATAACTTTGCAAACCTTAATATATTACTGTGAAACGTTTACTGATTTTGAGGCGGCCAGGTGGCACAGTGGATAGAGTACTGCCCTGGAGTCAGGAGGACCTGAGTTCAAATCCTAACACTTAGTAATTGCTTATCTGTGTGGCCTTGGGCAAGCTACTTAATTAAGCCCATTGACTTGCAAAACCTAAAAAAAAATGTTTACTGATTCTATCCTCCCAGCTGCCTGTACTGTCCCCATCTTCCCTCCCCCAAATGACCATTTATTAATCTTGGATATAACGTGTATCTATCCTTATTTATGGACATGTGCGTCCCTAATAGACCATGAGCTCCTGCTCCTTAAGGGCAGGGACTGTTTCATTTTTGTCTTTGTATGCCTAGCCCCCAGGGTAGTAAAACAGAGAAAAACAAATGCTAACAGTAACAGAAAAGTGGAAATGTCTCCACAAAGTAATACTTTGGGTATTACATAGGGTACTTTCTATGTACCAGTTTCAAAGCTAAGTGTTTCACAAATATTTTCTTATTTGATCCTCACAAGGAGCAGAGGGAGGTGCTATTATGCCCATTTCACAGATGAGGGAGTTAAATGACTTGCCCAAGTCACACAGCTAATAAAGTGTCTGAGGTGGAATTTGAACTCAGATCTTCCTGCCGCTTGAATCCATTTCTCTATTCACTGGGTCACCTGCTTGAAGTGAACATAAAGATCAAATGCAACGGCAGGGTAATGAATCACTTTTTCACTGCTAATGGATATTTTTAACTATAACGCTAATTAGATAAAGTCAAAGAAGGAAAAGGGAGAGAGACACTTGTGAGACCCGGTTGTTTCCTACTCTGCCCAGCAGAGGCATTGGCCACCTGCATACAAGGTTGTGCTCCCTCCATCGCAGCTCCCTGCGTGGTGGGATTTGCTCCCTTGTCTGGGTTTTCAGATATTATCTAGGAACAGGGATTATTGGGAAGTGAATGGAGCGTATAAAGAAAAACACATTAATGAAGCATTTTTTTCAAATACTCTCGCTGAATTTCTTAGATTGCAGTCTTTTACTCAGGACAAAGTAAACAGGAGGTTTAATCAAGGAGACCTTGGGTCCATCAAGGTGAACAAGGGTGCAAGAACAAGAGAGGAACATAACCCGTGGTAAGGAAAGAACATTGAACTGAGAGGCCAGAGACCCTAGTTTGAGGCCATAGCCAGCGGACTGAGTCCATATTCACCAGTGAAAACTGGTGACGCTGGGAAAGACACTTCACTCTTGGTTGGACCCTGTTGTATGTACTGTATTCCCTTAGGAGAGCTGGAGGTCCATGAGAGCAGGGACTGCTTCACTTTTCTGGTTGGACCACAATGATTTGGTATTTAATTAATGGGCATTCACTCATTCATTCTTCGGCTCAGTCCTATATAAATGTCTCATTATTTGGATTGTTCTTATTATTCTA
Source organism: Macrotis lagotis (assembly GCF_037893015.1). NCBI lineage: Eukaryota > Metazoa > Chordata > Mammalia > Peramelemorphia > Peramelidae > Macrotis > Macrotis lagotis. The sequence continues at coordinate 913,031,995 of NC_133658.1, forward strand.
TGTCAAATGAGAATTTCGAACTGGGTGCTCTCTCTCTCTCTCTCTCTCTCTCTCTCTTCAGGGTAATGGGTTAAGTGTCTTGCCCAAGGTCATCCAGCTAGAGAATTATTGTCTGAGGCTGGATTTGAACTCAGGTCCTCCTGACTCCACTGTGCCACCTTGCTGCCCCAGGGTGATCTCTCATGGCCCTTCTAGCTTGACACCATGAACTTGTCACTACTTCTGGAAGAGGAGTCGGCCTCCAGGTTCTGGATGTGACTTGACTGAATGTGAATCAAAAAAAAAAAAAAGGGAACAGAATAGGCCTGAGTTCTTGAGAACAGAGGTGATGTTTTAGGAAAGTGAAAGCTCCAACTTACCTGGGATCTGGTGGTCAGAAGTCCAGAGGTCATGGCTTGTTTTCCCTCTTTCTTCTCCTCTATGTTCCTCTCTTGGGACAGGGCAGAGTCTTGAGAAAGAGACAGGGTGGGGGGGGGGGGGAGGAGAAAAAAGAGCTCACGATGGAGGCCAGTGGCAGCGGGCAACTTCCAAACCAAGCACAATGGGATCTCCAGATGGCGGTTAGGTGCCATACTGTTAGCTCTGTCCACTTGTCTGGTTTCTCAGGGACTATTATTGACAAAATACGTAATACTTGATAAAAAACCATTGGCCTGGACTGACAACAACAAAAATCACTACTCCTCATCGTCTTGTGAGAAAAAAATGAAAAGTTGTAGGTTAGATGACTGTGTCCTTAAAGAGACAGAATCAGTTGAATGAGTAGACCCAACTCTTTTTTTGTTGTTGATTTTTGCAAGGCAAATGGGCTCAAAGTGACTTGCCCAAGGTCACACAACTAGGTAGTTGTTAAGTGATTGAGGCTGAATTTGAACTCTGGTACTCCTGACTCCAGGGCAGGTGCTCTATCCATTGCGCTACCTTGTCGCCTTTTAGACCCAACTCTTAATAAGAGTGATGACAGGAGGGAGGGCTCCAATGTAGTGTCATAGGGTTCTGTCCCTGATGTAGTCAGCATTTTCATCAACGACTGGCAAAAGGCCTACGTGGAAGGTTTATCAAATTAATTAGCCGAGGGAAATTTCCAAAGTTGGGAGTGACAGGTAACAATAGAAATGTATTCAATACTTATCACATTAAGAATGTGGTTAAAAAAAATAGGGTCTGTCTGTGCTGAAGGAGCTTACAGACCAGTTAACAAGATGCAGGGTGGGGGGGCTGGCCCTGAGCCCCTCTATCAGTCCTGTATCTACTAGGCTACCATCTTCCCTTCTGCTCGATCCTGGTCCAACCAAGCCTGCGCAACCAGCCCAGGATCTTGTTGCCACACTATAAGAAAGCCACTGACCAGTGAAGACATGGAGGGTGACCAGCGCCTGGAAAACCCAGGAGAGAAAACCTGTCGGGAGGTGCCATTTCTGGCCCTGCCCTTTGAGGGTCACCTTGGTCGGTCTTCACAACAGTACCTGTTCATCCCCTCGCCAACCCCGTGCCAACCTGCTCCCCGAACCCCTTAAGCCTCACCTTTCTCAAGCCTTTGGCTCAAATTGTCCATGGTCGCCTCTGCCTCCTTTCCTAAGTGCTCTGGGGTTCGTGCAGGGACCAGATCCCAAAGGATCCCGTTCTTGAACTAGTGGCTGCCTGGAGGTGCTGGGAGAGCTCCGTGGAGCCGAGTCTCCTCCTTCTCTGGATCCCTGCTCCCCAAGGATGCAGCCCTTCCCCATCTGGGGTCCCAGGACCTTCTTTCACCTTCCTGGAGACTCAAAAGAGGGGTCACTTTAGTTGGAACAGTCACACTGCCTCCTCAGCAGGGAATGCTTCCTATGAGAAACAACTCATGGGAGGGCCTAAAGCTGGACTTCTAATTGGGAGGACCTGGGTTCAAATCCTCCATTTGGACCTTGGGCAAGTCCCTTCACCCTGCTGAGCCTCACTTTCCTCATCTGTAAAACTAGAATGAGAGGCAGTGTAAAAGGGTTGGGATGACCCCAGTTCAAATCCTGACTGCCACATATTGGCTGTGTGACCTTGGACAAGTCACTTGAACGCTAATCCCCCAGGCAGCCTTCCAAGATCACAGCAGTTACGGATGCTCTCTACTGGGAGAAGAGTTTCCTCACAACTCTTATGTCAAGGAAGCCACAGCCTGGGGTCATCCACCCAAGTGGGATCTCCCCCCACCCCAAGGGTCCTGGGAAGATCAAGTGAGATAGCAAATGGAAAGTGCTTTACATACCTTCAGTGGGGGTCAGAGGTGATTCTCATTCCCCTTGGCAGTCATCAGCACTTGGGGTCACGGGGACCCCCATCACTCAGGCCCCTCCACCGACGCCTTGGACGAACAAAGGCGCTTCATCCATTCCACAAACAGTCAACGTGCTCACCCTTGGTGTGAGGCTGGCCTAGAAAAATCGTAAATAGGAGAAATGAAGTTTATTGGGGGCCAAACCTGTTCCCTTTAGGGTCTGGACCCTATCTTGGACCACTAGAACCTGGGAGTCCTGAGTGTGGGTGAGTCCTTCTCTGGAGGCAGATTGCAGCCCACCTCTCTTTTTCCTCTGCTTGATGTTTAGAGACCCGTCCATGGTGGAACTCAGCCCAGCATTGGCAGGATCAGCACTCCACCCCCTGCCAAGCCTTATCCTAGCCCTCCCACTGGGAGGAAGCTCCAGGAGGGCAGGAAAGGTTTCATTTTTGCCTTTTTCTCCCTAGGACCAGCGCAGTGAGTAAGAAGGACGGCTAGGTGGTGTAGTGAATAGAGCACCTGGAGTCAGGAGGACCTGAGTTCAAATTTGACCTAAAACACTTAATAATTACCTGGCTGTGTGGCCTTGGGCAAGCCACTTAACCCCATTGCTTTGCTAAGAAAAGAAAAGAGAAATAACTGAGGGGCGGCAGGTGGCAGAATCACTCGCCCCCCAGCTCTGGGCCGGAGCTCGCCCAACCTGGCCTCTTCCCTTCAGACACCCCAGGCCTCGGCCTCCCCCCTTCCCCTGGGCCGACTGCCCCTTCCAGCCCCCCTGGGGTCCAGGTACCTGCCCCTGTCCTCCAGAGCCCCCCATCTCCCGTCCCAACCTCCGACACGACTCCCCAGTCTCCTCTGCTGTTCCACAGTGTGACAACAGGGCTTGAACCCCAGCCCCCAACCACCGCAACTTCCTTTTGGGCTGAAAGGTCTCTCTATTGAGAGGCAGAGGAAGGAGAGAGAGCCGAGGGGAGAGGCAGGGTGGCACCCGAGGCGGGGTGGTACCAGAGGCGGGGTGGCACCAGAGGCGGGGTGGCACCCGAGGCGGGGTGGCACCCGAGGCGGGGTGGCACCCGAGGCGGGGTGGCACCAGAAGCGAGGGCTCTGCTCCCCGAAGCCCCTGGCACGGCCTTCGGGCTCACCACCATCTCCCGCTCGTCCCCAGAAGCTCTGAGGACTTGTGGCCCAGGTCTGGGCAGGAGGGCCGGGCAGGGGCCCTGGCTTCAGTGCCACCGGGCGTCCCCTCCACAGCCGGGGAGGTCTTCGTGTCAGACACGGGGCCCCCCAGGAATCCCTGCCCCCCAGCTTCCGTCCCCAGTTTCCAACTTGCCTTCCCTGGGAAGGAACTTTGTGGCTCTTGTTTGGTGCCAGGGCTGGGGAACAAGGGTCTGGGGCCGGATTTGAACCCGGGTCCTCGCGACTCCGGCCCCCCAAACCCCCTTTTTGTAAACAAACATGCGTCGTCAAGCAAAAAGCCCCCCAGGAAGAATGGTCAGGCTGGGGAGGGAACTTGGGGTCCCCCCGGGGGTCAGCCCGGCGTTCCTCTCAAGGACACCCGCGCTGTCCCCCAAGGCCGCCCCAGGGGCAGCGGGGTGCGGGTCCCCGATGGGCTGATGTGGGGGGGCCCTGCCTCAGTTTCCCTGCCTCGTCCAGCCGCCGCCCCCCGCCCCGGGGCCCTCCCCCGGGGGGGGCAGGGGGGCGACCTCGGGGTCTCCACCACCTCGGGCCCCCCCAGGCGAGGCTTCGGGGCGTCGTGTTTAGGGGGACACGCCCCCCCGAGAGGCCGGGCCACGCGCCCCGCAGCCTCGGGCGGAGGCGGGACTCGAACCCAGGGCTGCTGCTCGGGAAGCCGAGGCGGGAGGCGCCGCGGCCCGGTTCCGCCCCCCCCCCCCCCCACACGTTGTCACACTCCCGCCCGCGCACACGCGCACTGCGCCCCCCCCCCCCCCGCCCGCTCACCTGCAGCCCCAGGGCCACCCGCGAACAAAGGCCCCAACGCGCGGCCTCCTAGCGACTGCGCCTGCGCACGCACAGGCCAGAGACTACAGCCCCCACAATGCCACGAGGCTCGGCCATCTTGCCAGCCTCCGAGTTCGAGGCCTTCGGGAAATGGAGTCTTCCGCCGCGAAGCCCGCCGGGAGGACGATCGCGCGGACTTCCCCGAGCCTTTCCTTGGACTACATTTCCCAGCAGTCCAGCCGGGGCCCCTTCACTCTCTGCTTGACGCACCCCTCTCCCCGTGTCCCCGACGGCCTTTGGAAGGCCCCGGCCCCTCCGCTCCTCGCCCCTCTCCTCGCCCCTTCCCTGCCGAGCCTCGGCTGCCTCCCGCCCGGCCTGCTGGTCTACCCGCCTCGGCGCGTGGCCCGGACAGGGGAGGCCCGCGGCGCCCCCCGCCCGCACCGCCGGCGCCCACCCTGGTCAGGCCCGCGGCGGCGGGAGGGAACCGGAGACGGTGCACAGCACGGGGCCCCAGGGCCCGGGCCGGGCCCGCTGCTCCCGGGAGCTGATGCCCGGGAAGCGGCGCGGCCGGCGTTGGCAATGGCGGCTCGGCCCAGTCATGCGCAATCCAGGAAACCCCAAAGGGCCGGTGATGGGAACCGAGGCCCGCTCCGGGGCCGCAGCTTTCCGCAAGGGCTTACTGTGTTCTTGCTAGTAAGAATACGTCTTGCTTGATTGCACGCGGATCGCATCAGATTCCTCTCCAAGAGAGGGATGACGAAAAGGAGGGTGATAATTTGCAACTCAGAACTTTATATTTTATTTTTTATTAGGATTATTATTTTTGCAAGGCAAATGGGGTTAAGTGGCTTGCCCAAGGCCACACAGCTAGGTAATTATTAAGTGTCTGAACCCAGATTTGAACCCAGGTACTCCTGACTCCAGGGCCGGTGCTCTGTCCACTGCACGGCCTAGCCGCGCCTGCATTTGACTTTGATGGAGTTGAATGCTGCCTTCTTTGAAGCGGACCAACTATCCTGCTGGTAAACCCAGTAGAGTTCTTGGATTTTTTGTTCAGCAGCTTGTGAGCCACTAAAAGTTTCCTCCTCCTCCCTCCCCCCACCTCCCCAATCAATTTAATAATTTAATTATTCTTTATTAAGAGAACTTAAAAGGCAAACAACTGTTTTGACTGTCAACAGGAAGTTTTTATTTTAGCAAAGAGAAAATGAAGGAGATAACAGTTGATGCTTTAGAAGAAATTCATGGCCACATCATTTTTCTAAATTCATTTAATTGCCCTGGAGTTTTACATTTAAACAGGTTGGTTATAAAATAGTCCCTCTTTGCCCAACTAGGGACCTCCCTTTAAGACTGGGAATAGCTGTCCCAGCAACTGCAGGCAGGACTCAAAATTCAATAAATCTAGGAGCTTTTTAATGAATTAAATTTTGACCAAATATAGCAGGCAAATGATGTTATAAATATCCAAATGCCTTGGCAGAAAAAAGGTTCCCCTCCCCTGCTTTAAAGAAAAAAATTTAAGAGTCAAATCAGGGCAGATTTGCCGATCTACATCTTGGGGATTTGGGCATGGACCATGACTGGGTATCCAACTTCCCTTTACTGGTGTTCATGAGGGAGTTAAGGGCTAAAATTCATTAGGGTGTAGACTTCTTTTTGGGACCTTTGTAGAAGCAAGGGAATGGGAATCTGTGCTTCCCCATCCCATCTAGGGTCACCATAATATGGGGTTCAAAATTGTCCATTCTAGAAGAAAAGCCACTGAGACAGAGTGCTAAGCCATTAACCTTTATTAAAGGGACTAGATCCCTTCAGTGAATGGGATCTCAGAGAGTTCTCATGATCTGTAATGCCTTCTTCCTCCTAGGTCTTGGTTTTATAGTGGTTGATGCACAGGTGATACTGAAGGAACAGTAAAATACAGAGCTTCATTGATTGATAGATCTTGACCTTGATCTTCCAGATACATATTCACAAAAAAAGAATCCCATTGGCTGACAAACCAGCTGCTGAGTAAACCTTGGCTGTTCTATCTTAACCTTTCAGGAGATCCAAGATGACCAGTAGATCAATGGACTGGGCTGATAAACAGATGTCAAAACATCTACATGGACCCATGGCCACAGACTGGCAAACAGGGTCAGTTATTGGCCATCTTACCATATTGGGCAATAGAGGGATGATAAGGGATGGAGGGAGCAATGAAACTGTCTGGGGTAACTTTCCCAATCATTAAGTCATTTCCATCACACTGGGCTTGGTCAAATCAACAAGGAAAAATAAAGGCAGAGGTCCTCTAGTGACCTTCCTAAAGATTAAGCATGTGGGAGCAGCTAGGCGGCATAGTGGATAAAGCACCGGCCCTGGAGCCAGGAGTACCTGGGTTCAAATTCGGTCTCAGACACTTAATAATTGCCTAGCTGTGTGGCCTTGGGCAAGCCACTTAACCCTGTTTGCCTTGCAAAAATAAAAAAAAACCTAAAAAAAATTAAGCATGTGAACATACAATCTTTAGTTCATAGCTCTGGGGTCTAACGTAAAGAACTTATAATGATTACCCCTATGGTATATCAAACTGACAACAAAGGTTGGAATAAAATAGGGGTCCAATTAATCATCTATCACAACTCTACCATCAATGAATGGATAAGAATTAAGCCACTATTTAAAAGGGTGGCCAGAAATGCAGTGTCCTTAGGAGAAAGCCAGATCCCAAGTGAGTGCCAAAAGATGGAAGGAATAAGAAAGAGAAATATTTAAGATGCAAGTAAGTTAATTATGAGTTGAGTGTCCTAGAGAGAATAATAGAATGTCTGGGAGATGTGGAATGATCATTTGGGGAAGGGCAAAGTGCATCGATATGGAAGAGGAGGAAAGAAACAGTTAAGGTAGATGGGAGAAATGGAAATGTACAGTATTTGAAGATAGGGAACAAACTAAAGAGCATATCTGACTTGCAAATATCCCAAACAAGAGAAAGACAAGAAATACAATCACCAAGGACAGAAGAAATAAATAACTAGGTTTAGAGCTTATGTGGCAGAATCAATGTCCTAACCTTTGAGATCATCCTCCAAACTTGATTGGCTCAGAAGAAGTCAGATTATTAGAATCACCTCCTCATCACCTGATTATAAAATAGCCATGAGAAGCACCTGGCTGGCAAAAGTGAAAGGCAACATGGGGAGTTTGGGTCAGGTGAATCAATTCTAGATTTCCTTAACACCTACACTGTTGAATATCCACCTCCTATGTATGGCTAAGTAAATTTTTTTTTTAGGTTTTTGCAAGGCAAACGGGGTTAAGTGGCTTGCCCAAGGCCACACAGCCAGGTAATTATGAAGTGTCTAGGGCTGGATTTGAACTCAGGTATCCACTGCACCACCTAGTCACCCCTAAATCTCCTTTTCTTAACTGTTGAATGAGTGTCTCATTTTGTTCTATTTTCAGAACTAAGGAGACTGGCCCCAGTCAGGCCAGGTCTATAGTAGCTTCTTTGTTTTGTTTTGTTAAAGAGAAACTTATGGAGTAAATAAAAATAATTAGGGAAGATCAAGATATTTTAAAAGTACACGTGAGGATAAAGATACAAATGGAATTTATTTTATTTTCAAGGCAATGGGGTTGTGTCTTACCCAAGGCCACACAGTTAGGTCATTAAGTGTCTGAGGTCACATTTGAACTCAGGTCTTCCTGACTACAAGACTGATGCACTATCCACTGCACCATCTGGCTGTCCCTACAAATGGAATTTAAAGAAATTGAAGTAAAGATAGAGGGAAAAGAATTGAAATATCACAGACTAAAAATGTCATATTCCTTCCTATAGGTAACGTGTGGGACAAAACCATAGAGTTAAAAGATGGTAAAAATGGGGAGTTAAAAATGGGATGATATAATCCATAGGAAAACAAAGAATCAATCAACATTTATTAAAGATAGCAAAATGAAGGGTCTGAAAACAAAGGAGAGGATTCCAATGAAAATAAATTCCTTAGGCAAAGTGCTTTTTCTTAACTATTCCACTATACTTTGGCTGAATCTCAACATTGTTACAAAGCTTACACTCATCATTCCTTGGAATTACCAAAAAAAAAACCCCATGTTTTTAAATGATTTATTGCATATTTAATGTTAATAATGAAACCTGCTTTACAGCTATGTGCATTTAAGTTTTTTTCAGTGCACAAAATGACCTAACTTTCCAATATGCCCTCTAAAAGGAATTCTTTTGTTCATTCTCATTTGCTTTTCCTATTGCCAGATTGTTAGGGTATACTCTACTCTGCTTCAGCTTTTTTTTTGCTTTGCATTATTTAGTTTTCATTTCACTTCTTTGAATAATTGTATTACAAGGTGTAAATCAAATACCAATCCTGTTCAGGATGCCAATTCTAAATCAAATCAAATTAATCATGCTGATAACAAGTCCTAGAGATTTTAGCCTCAGACAAATCCTGCTAGGTACATCAACTGTAAAGCAGGAGTTCTGGAGGTCTTTCTCCTTACCTGGGGTCTGTTTTGCTTGGTTCTTTATTCACAGAGACCAAAGGAATGCTAAAGAGGTTTGGAGAGATTTATGCCATTTTATTGTACTGCCTTGGTGGTGGGAGACTGCAGGATCAAATCAACACATAAATCTATTTGCAAAGTCCAGGTTGGGATCTGTTTCCCAAATTCCTCGTCCTCTCCTTGTCTGGCATGGTCCATGGCTGCCTGTCCATTGTCCACCACTGCACTGCAAGCAAGCCCTAACCACAAGCTCCTGTCCCCTCTCTGCAAGCAACTAGCCTCGAGTTATAGACACCTAGAACAAAGCCAGTCAAGTCTGTAGACTTACCATCAAGTATAAATGACTTATATAATGTTAATCACTTCCATGCTCAAATAAGGACTGTATGTCTGGCCTTGTATCCAGTCAAGCTGGACCACTATGATGGAGAATGGTTTATGCCAGACACAAAGTAGTGTATAGTTTATTTGAAGCAGATATAATTTATTTGAAGCAGGGCCTGGAGCCAGGAAGACCCGAGTTCAAATCTGTCTCATTTACTACCTTGGGCAAGTTACTTAATCTTGTTTGCCTAGTCCACTGGAGAAGGAAATGGCAAACTACTCCAGTATCTTTGCCAAGAAAACACTGTATGGAGTCATGAAGAGTCAGACATGATGAACAATTTATTTAAATATTATTCTACCGTAGGACACTTTACATTCCCATTATAAAGGAGCAGTTATAAGTAAAAATTTCCCAAAAGATACATTTTGAAATTTCTGACAACTGTCATGGCATGTGGAAAATAAAGAAAATATTAAGTCAAAGGGTCCAATTGTATTTGTAACTTACCTCATGCAAATTGCCCTCCATAAAAAACATTCAGCAATATGCCATTTTTCCATAACCCTGCCCAGCAGAGTTACATTTTTTTGGGGGGGGTGAGGGCCGCTAGGTGGCACAGTGGATAGAACACTGGCCTTGGAGTCAGGAGGGCTGGAGTTAGAATCCAGTCTCAGATGCTTGCCACTTAACTGGCTCTGTGATCATGGGTAAGTCACTTAACAACCCCAATTGCCTCACATTTGGGGCCATCTCCACTTGTCCCGATTTATAACCCGCCATTGGATCCAAATGACTCTAGAGGAGAAAGTGAGGCTGGTGACTTAGCATAGCTCCCCCTTCCCCCCCAAATTCAATTCACCTGCTTGTCAGGTGAATTCATGTCTTGGTCTTCTTTAAGAATAAAGACAAACAACAATATTATTGCTTTTTTTTTTTTGCCAATTTAAGACAGTATGAATACTGTTTCCAATTCTTTAATGATTAACTTTTTCCTTTTCAGAAAATGCCTCTTCATATTCTTTGACCATCTATCCACTGTTACATGTACATTTTAGGTGTAAATTTCTTATCTGTTATGTTTTTCAATTTTCTTAGTCTTCCTTTTTTTGGTTCTGTCTGTGGAATGCAAAAAATTGGAAGACCAATACCTTTTTTTTTTTTCATTTTCTTCTTTCTGGGTAGTTATTTTCTGGAACTCACTGTAACACTCCCATCAATGATTCCTTTTATTTCAGTCATTACAGTTTTACATTTGTCCCAACATAGGTCATATATTTATTTCTAGATAGGCTGTCAAATATTTAATGAATTTTGTTCTCATGAATGGAGTATGTGTATATATGTGTCTCTCTTGATCTCCACTACTAGAAAAGAGTCAATGCAGTTGGTTCAGTGCTTAGGGCACTGGCCCTGGAGTCAGGAAGACCTGAGTTCAAGTCCAGCCTCAGTCACTTGATACTTACTTAGCTGTGTGACCTTAGACAAGTCACTTAACCCCATTGCCTTACCAAAACAAAACTAAAAAAATGGGCTATCCTGTAACTTTGCTGACTCCACATATTGTTTCCAGCATTCTTTTAGTTCCAAGTTGGATTTCTTATGTATGTTACTATGCTATTTGCAAAGAATGCAATTTTGACTTCTTCATTTTCAAGTTAATTCCCCTAATCTACTTTTTAAAACTTGCTAGAGTGATGAGCTAGATGGCATGGTGGATAGATCACCAGCCCTGGAGTCAGGAGAACCTGAGTTCAAATTTGACCTCAGACACTTAATACTTACTTAGCTGTGTGGCCTTGGGCCAGTCACTTAACCCCGTTGCCTAGCAAAAGAAAAACCAAAAACAAAACTTACTAGAACTTCCAATACAATGCCAAATAAAAGTAGTGAGAATTTTGTTTTGTAGCTGTTCTTATCATGTGTGCTTCTTGTTAGCTTATGATGGCCCTTGAATTAAAATACTTTTATTTCAATGTACCTTTACATTAATTTTCCCAGTCTATCTAGGTACAAAAATACTCAATAAAATGAGTTAATCGCATATAACACAATAAAAATGCTCTTGCTAAGAAGTCTTAAATCACCTGAGATCTTTTTCAACTCTCAAAACACTGATATCAAATGGCTCAGCATCAGAAATGGATATGGTTATATCAGTGGAAATAACAGTAAAGAAACTGCATTACCATCTGCCTTGCTGTTTCACCCTAATAATCACTGGGGCTTTTTCATCTGACTGGCACCCGAAACTTTATAGATATGTTTGCCTTCCTCACAGAAGATAAGCTTCTGGAGAACAGGAATTGTCTTGATTTTCTATTTGTAACCTCCTTCCTCTCCTGAAACAGTGATTTACCCGTAGAAAATGCTTAAATGCTTTTTCACTCCCTTATTCATTTATTTATATCAAATAAGGCAATAACTCTAGTGGAAGTCTTTTCCCCCATCAAGTACAATCAATGGTTTTCTCTAAGGGGTGAGTTCTCTGATGTAGACGAAGGTAAGATTTCCGACTGAAAACTTTCCCACAAGCATTACATTCAAAGGGCTTCACTGTAGCATGAATTTTCTCATGTTCAGTAAGATTTCCCCTCTGGCTGAAGGATTTCCCACATTCCTTACATTTAAAGGGTTTCTCTCCAGTATGAATTCTTTGATGTTTAGTAAGGTGTCCTCTTTGGCTGAAGGACTTCCCACATTCATGACATTCAAAGGGTTTCTCTCCTGTATGAATTCTCTTATGATCAACAAGGTGTCCACTACGGCTATAGGATTTCCCACATTCATTACATTCAAAGGGCTTCTCTCCAGTATGAATTCTCTGATGAAGAGTAAGGCAAAAGTTGTTACTAAGAGACTTTCCACATTCATGACATTCAAAGGGTTTCTCCCCAGTATGAATTCTCTTATGTTCAGTAAGCTGTCCACTCCAGCAAAAGGATTTCCCACATTCATGACATTCAAAGGGTTTTTCTCCAGTATGAACTCTCTTATGTTCAGTAAGGTGTCCACTCCGGCTAAAGGATTTCCCACAGTCAATACACACAAAAGGTTTTTCTCCAGTATGAATTCTCTTATGTTCTGTAAGATGTGCACTGCGGCTAAAAGATTTCCCACATTCATTACATTCAAATGGTTTTTCTCCAGTATGAGTTCTCTTATGCTCAGTGAGGTTTCCTCTCTGACTGAAGGTTTTCCCACATTCATTGCAAGGAAAGGGTTTCTCAGCAGTATGAATTTTCTTAATATTTGTAAAGGATGAGTTGTTTCTAAAGACTTTCTGAAATTTGTTACTGTTGGATGTTTTTTCCTCAACATAATTTCCATGATATTGATTAAGACCTGAATGATAACCAAATGACTTCCTACATTGATTATATTTGCAAATCTTCTCAAAAATAACTTCATGATGTTTAATTTGGTCTGAATATTGCTTCAAGTTTTCTAGAGGTTTATCACAATTATGCAGTCTTCTTTCTGTATCAGCTTGCTGTTGGACAAAAAGGACTGGTCCCAGGCTAAAGTTTGTTTCACATGTATGACATTCATCAACATTAAACTGAGTAGAACCTTTTCTGGGAGTGACTGTCACTTGACAGGGCTGTCTTTCCTGGTAATGCTTTTGCTGATTTAATTTGAGATTGCATTCCCAGACTTCTGCTAGCTTGGATATCCAGGGACCATTATTCTTGCATCCTTCCTCAAAGGACCGTCCCACAGAAATGTTCTGTGTTGAAGGTGACTCCATGGTTTCACAACCAATTTCCCAACTAATGGACTCTGAAAGAAAGAAAAAAAGGTCAATACTAATTTTATTTTGTGCTGAGAGAAAGGAAAACTACATTTTTAGATTGCCTCCTCTAAAAAAGGAAAATGATTTAACATGTAAAATACAAACAATAAATGGTGAGAGAAAAAACAAAATTCCAGATATGTGAGAAGATAGTAACAGCACCTAGAAGCTAAGACAAAATTAATTACACTTAAAAGGAGCTGAAAGAATATGTTGACGCCATCAAAGAATAACTGTTGTTAATTTTTGGGAAAAATGACACAATTTACAGAATGAAGAACAAGTTAATTTAGGAAAGATAATTAAGTCTAACATCAATTGTTGACAAAATTCTGGCATGCATTAGCAAATATATATGTGTGTGTGTATATATATATATATGTATATATATATATATATATATATATATACATATATATATATATATGTTATGCGAGTATATGTGTGTTTTAGAAAAATTTTCCAAGGACTCAATAACAATAAATACTTCAAAAAGATCCTCAGTTTCTTAAATGATTAGATTTCTAAACTGGCTGATCATGTGGCTATCATTTATCTAAATTTCAGGCAAGTTTTTTACCTAGTCTTTCAATAAGTTTTTGTTTTTGTTTTTTGTTTTTAGGATTTTTCAAGGCAAATGGGGTTAAGTGGCTTGCCCAAGGCCACACAGCTAGGTAATTATTAAGTGTCTGAGTTCGGATTTGAACTCAGGTACTCCTGACTCCAGGGCCAGTGCTCTATCCACTGTGCCACCTGGCTAGCTGCCCCTTCAATAAGGTTTTGAAGAAGACAAAAAAACCAAACCAACAACTGGGTAAGTTAATAGTACAAGTAGTTAGTGAGCTTAATCACTTTATCCTTCACTTATTTGACTGTGCTCAGTTTCCACAGCAGTCCCTCCCCATTGGAGACTGGACCACACCATTTTTCTTCAAGAGGAATCTTTCCTCTGCTTTTCCTATGACTGACTGCCCTAATCTCCAGTAGAATTATTTTCCTCTACCCATAACTTGGACAGTGGCCCAAGACCTCTCTTGCCCCTGTAAGCTCCCTAGGTTGGGAGTTCCAAATACTTTGCTGAAATAGTAAAAACTGCAGCTTATCTCCCCAAGCTATGCTTTCAAAAGGGCTTTTGAAGGATACCAATGGGATTCTTTAGAAGAAGATAAAGGCATGTGGCCTATCCAGGCACCTCAATACTCTCCAAATGGTTTCACTGCCCAGAAAATGTCTCTTCCAAAGTTTCTAGCCCAAGGACATTATTCCTCTATGCACAATTCTGGGGACTCCTTCCAGCCCATTCTGTCACGCTGTATGAGATGAGGCAGCATCCATAAAAGGGAGGTTAAAAATTCTGCTCTCTAGGTGCCATAGTTAAGGAAGGCTAATGATAAGCAAGGATGTATACAGAGGAGAGAGCTAAGAATGATCAAGACAAGCCCTTAGGAGGAACATGAGAGCCGTTTCCTGGGTCTTCAAGGCTGTCCCTTGGAGGAGGGCTGAGGCTTGTTCTGCTTGATTCCAGGTTGTAGAGCAGGCCCAAAGAGTGCAAGTCACAAAGGAAATATAAGCCATGAAGGACCAAAGCTGTCAAAAGTCACAGAAAGGCTTTGATCTGAGATTGGAGAAAAGAACCCTGTTTAGATAGAAGATAAGTAGACACCAACATGTCGGTGAATCATTTTAATCATGTTGCAGCGATTTGTCCATTTCCTTCTCCAATTCATTTTACAGATGAGAAAGCTGAGGCACATGGAGTCAAGTGGCTTGTCCAGGGTCACCCATATGGTTCAGAGTCTGAGGCCAGATCTGACCTGGGAAAGGCATCTTCTTGGCTCCCAACCCAATGTTCTCCGTACTTTGTTGCTATCTCATGGAAAACTATGGGGAAAAGCCTGACACTTGGAATGAGAAAGACTCCACTCAAAAATTCACGGAGTTGCCCCTGATATGCTTGCAGATATCATCAAAAAGATTTTCAAGCAAAAAATGGATCAATAACGAAGAAAACTGCCTGAGCATCACCCACTAGCTACACACCTCAGAGAATATCTACAGTGAAAGAAAAATAATGGTGAGATGCCCAAGAGGAGACAATTTTTTTTAAATGAACAAAGGGTAAAAATCCATGGCTTTAGTCACATATTCAAAGGTCCAAAGTTTAGAAAACAAGGAAGAACTAGTGGTCTAGGAGGGAAATTTGATCTCCTAGGTGTTATAAGAGACTAAGTTGGATGAAAGCCGTGACAACTGTAACAATGGGTGGGTAGAAATCATTAAAACGATGAAAGAACAATGTTGTGGACCCAGGGCCAGATTTGGTGTCAAAAAGGGGTGAGCAGCTAAGTGGCACAGTACACAGAGCACTGGCCCTGGAGTCAGAAGAGCCCAAGTTTGGATCCAGCCTGAGACACTGTTGAGTCCCAGTTCAGACGTCATAAGTTGAGTCCCTTTCTGGACTCCCTTATCTTTCCCCAGGCAAGCGCTGAAGGGGCAGGAGACAAGGAAGACAAGTTTCTCCCTATACACCAAAGTCTATAGTCTTCCTATAAACCAGTGCTTAATTATTCTTCCCATTCCCTTAATCCACTCACACTCCTGTGGCACTTAGTAAAACAAGGCTCTGGTGCTCAAAGACACCAGGTGAAGATAATTTACAGTGCTCCCACACACAACAGTCCCTAACAAGACACTTAATAATTGCCTGGCTGTGTGACCTTTGTCAAGTCACTTAACCCTATTGCCTTAAATAAATAAATGAATAAATAAATAAATGAATTGGATGCTTTTTTGGTTCCTACTGACTACCTGTATGAGCTTGGGTAAGTTGCTTAAACCTCCCTGGGCCTTGGTTTCCTCATCTGTAAAAATAGGTATAGGCTCCTTATGGCTTTAAATAGATGATCCTACAATATACAGGTAAAGGGAGAGTGAAATAACAATCCAAGTCAATAAGGTAGGTGAGAAAGCAAAGGATGAAGAAGACAGAAGTGCAATGTAGAACATCTGAATGAAGATCAAAAGAGAGAAGATCAGAAAAGGTTTTCTTATTAGGTTACAGACCATCTGAACCCAAAGAACAGATGAGGAGACTGGGAGACATCTCACAAATCTGCTAAAGTGGCGTCACATAATAGCAGTTGACCTTTAATTGTCCAGACATCTACTGGTGTCTTCATTCTGCCAATAACACTGCAGATAATTTCAGCCTTCAAAAGGTGAGGAAGCAACATGGAATAATTTCATTACAGATACAATTCTCACTAACAGGAAAGAACTGCTGCTTGTGTGGAAATGATGGAAAGATTGAAGAGGGGAGATATAATCACTCTCTCTTAGAGTTTGTGATAAAGAAAGAGAAGAAAGTTAGGCCAAGTCTGACTAAAACTCTATTTTTGGGTCTGTTTGGTTTTTTATCTTTTTGCAAGGCAAAGGGGTTAAGTGGCTTGCCCAAGACCACACAGTTAGGTAATTATTAAACGTCTGAAGCCAGATTTGAACTTAGGTACTCCTGACTCCAGGGCTGATGCTCTATCCACTGCGCCACCTAGCTGCCCTAAAATTCTATTTTTGGAAAACACATTTCAAAGGATTCAAGGGAAAGATAGGGCCTAAACTTGATGGGGAAGATAAAGAGGGTAATGATTCCAATAAGGAAAATGAGTTATTTTTAAATAATATGCTTAGATGAATAGGGAACTCAGCAACCAACTTAAGATGGAAGCAAGGTCTGGTACCAAAGGCTGAATATACTATAAAAACACAAAACACAGCACAGTCTTGTCAAAATGTTGTGAGGAATGTTAAAGCTCTGAAACAATCGACTGTTAAGAGAAGCTTAGCACAATAAAACTAATGTAGATTTTTTCTTCCCTGAACTTCTATTCAGTAAGCATCTTCTACTGGTGGAAGGGTTAAGATTGCTGTGGAGGGCAGGAGACTGATAAGAGAGATAGCCAAGTTGCTCAAGGTTTATTTTATATTCACTTTTTTCTGAGAAGGAAAACCAACTTTTCATTGAAAATGATAAAATAAAAAGACCTAGAAAATAAATTTCTTGCAGTATCTTTGGCACTAATTTAATAATAAAAACTTGCATGGTTTTGCCAATCAAAAATGCCCTAAATAAGATGTGTGTGTACATCAACTTTGCTCTCCTGCACCCTCTGGCCAAATTGGATTAGTTGCCATCTGAACCACCTGGTTTTGCCTTGCTGCTGACCCCTTCAGCATTGCCATCTGCCCTGCTGCTGACCCCTCAAGACCATTGACATTGCCTCTTGCCCTACAACTGACCCCTACAGAATACCAGGCTGTCACTATAGCTGAATTCTGCTATATACAATCTCCCCATTTAGAATATGGACTCTTTTACAGCAGAGCATAAATATGATTTATTTTTACCTTCAATTTAGTACAATGCTTTGCATATACTAAGCCATTAAAAATATTTTCATTTATTTGTTCGTTCATTCATTCGTTCTTTCATTCATTCATGTGGGATAATGTAGAGAGCCTCTGTTTGGGTACTATTGAAGAAATGACTCCTGAGAAATAATCCCTATCAGGTCTAAGGTTCTATGATTCTGAGGAAAATATTTTACAAACTGTAAAATGATTAATTTGTGCTATCTAGTAATATATTATGGAAATCAAAACTGACTTGCAAGAGCAATTTCCATAGAATGCTGAAACTGAAAGCCAGATTGTAAGATTTTAACATAAGAATGGGATTTGAAGAGACGGAGAAGGTTGGTATAGATTATATGTCTGAAGAGTCTGACAATGTGAAGAATGAAACAAATTGGAAGGCAGCTTAAAAAAACAACAACCCAGAAATATCAAAGAACAATTGAAAAAATAAGGGAAAAATATACATATATTCATATCACATATTATATATGAATAATTATGCTCAAAATATATGTTTAAAAACTAAGTAACATATGTGAAAGCAGAAGGAAAGGAAAATTTAGCAAGTTTAAGGATTCAAGAAGAGAAGAATAATATAGGAGAGGGTGGGAAAGAATGGGACCTGGCGTAAAGGTGAGAGTTACAAGAAATGCACAGGACAAGGAATAATAACTGTAAGGCTTAAGTTCCAACAACCTTTTGGGGGGTCCATTTCCACATATAAAACATTGGGGAGTTGGACAAGATGCTACTTATGGCCTCTTCTGGATCCACCATTCTGCAAGTCTACAAGTAATGGTTGCTGGAAGACTGAGGACAAGGGAGAGCCCCCAGTCCACTAATGATCCTTGCAACGACTCTGAACAGCCTAGTTTTCATTCACTTACCTGGACAGGTATCTCTTGGGTCTTTTCTTTCCAACATCCATGATATGACTCCTCTCTCCAAATGGGAGATCACCTCTGGTTTGGAAACTGGAAGCCCTATTCATTGGGAAAGAAGTGGGAAAGTGCACTGAACAGGGTCATCTCAGCATTCAGTCCTAGACCCCTTCCTCTTTGGGAATAAAAGATCCAGAAATAATAATAAATACCCAAGAAATAAGTAAAGGTGGGTCACAGTGAATTTGTCCTCAAAAAACTTAATAATCCTTGATATGAAGATGGGAATTTTTTATATCTCTAATTCTCTGCTCTGGTGCTTTAGTAAGGAACCTTTGACCTGGAGGAACAAATAATGGGACATGTGCAGCCTCAGGGATGTTACCATGAAGCTCCTAATTACTCAGTTATATAAAAAAAAGACTTTTCACCTAGAAGTAAGAAGCAGAAGCAACTTCTCTTAATCTGAAATGGTCTGAGAATTTTAAATCAAAGTCAGCTAAGTATTTTAGATCCTGCCACAGAGCTTCTAGCCAAGTGAATGAGCAAAGACATTCCAATGCAGATTCAGAGATGGAGAAAAGTGGCCCTCACCCAAGGAGATCAGGTTCCTGTAGTTCTCCAGCATCACATCCCTATACAATTCCTTCTGAGCAAGGTTCAGTCGTTCCCACTCATCCTGGGTAAAGTCCACAGTCACATCTTTGAATGTCACTGATTCCTGAAACAATAAACACACATTCCTGTTCATCCAAGGATCTTGGGAATACAAGAAGTCAATCAGTTGTATACGGTATGGTTTCCAGAATACTTAGGATTCTGGATATTTTTAGTCAAGTATCTTCTGAAAGTCAATGTATTTAACTTAACTCAAACTTGCTAGCATGTTGATGATTCTGCTCTATTAATGGTACCCTATACACAGGCATCCCAACCAAATCCTATATTTTCCATTAATTTGAACAGTAAGAGCCAACCCTCTATTAGTTTTCCTCCACTAAATCCTTACTGTTAAAGAAAGATAAAACTGTAAAGTGCTGTCTTTCCAAAGCCACAGCTCTGAAGAAGGATCCCCAAGTCCTTTCATAGTAACAGAGGTCCCAAAGGGCTTTAGAGATAACGAAAAAAAAAATCACACCAGATGAAACATACTTGAGCAGAGGGAAGGTTCCATTTAATTCTTCCTCTTCCTTCTAAAGGTTGAATCTTAGTAGAATATGCAGCAGGATATCAAAGTTAAACCTGCATAGCAAGAAAAGAAATCCCTACTCCCCACTAAAATGTCTTTCATTCTCTTCTCTGAGAGACAGGCCCATTAGGAGATGGATAACTCCTAGCTCAAAAAAGAAAGAGTTTTCTGCATCATAGGAATGAGGAGATCAGGCTGGTGGTAATTCAAGCTGGCAGATATGGAAGGAGGTGGAAATTGTCTTATACTAGCAATGCATCCAATCTCTTGTTACTTTCCTTCAGTTCATATATACAGGATGGGACGAAAGATGTGAGATCATTTGAAAGGTCATTCATCTTAATATCATGGAATATATCATCATGTTGAGGACATTACATTCTGGGGGTGGCTAGGTGGCACAGTGCATAGAGCATTGGCCCTGGAGTCAGGAGGACCTGAGTTCAAATCCAGCCTCAGACACTTAATTAATTACCTAGTTGTGTGGCCTTGGGCAAGCCACTTAACCCCATTGCCTAGCAAAAACCTAAAAGAAAAAAGTATGTAATGGGGGTAAGTAGCCTTGGGAAAAAGAAACCTAGACTAGCATTTTTTAAATTTTTTTAGCATTCTTGAGAAAAGATTTCATTGATGCAGTTTGCTTTAATCACAGCCATTTCCCACAAGAATAATTCAGAGTGATATCAGATGTAGTAGTACTCTTTGTTTGTAGTTTATCGCTTTTCTCCCATGAGAAAGGATCATAGATTTAAAGGAAAGGACCTTAGTGGGTCATCCAGGTTAACTTCCTCCTCATTTTACATTTGAAGAAACTAAGACCCAGAAAAACTACATGACTTTGTCCAAGGATGCACAGCCATGATTTGAATCAAGTCCTCTGACTTTTGAATTCAATACTGCTAATGACAAAATAAAATTCCATTCTATTCCTGCTCCAAAGAGTGATCATTAATTCCTCAATGGACAGACTTTGTGATTTTATCTCTCAAAGTGCTACTATGAGCAGTCTGTGATACTTTCTCTTGACTTCATGTGGGCTGTGCTAAGTAGGAGGGCCACCAGAAAAGGCAGAGACACTTCTCTAATGAGGAGACAACAGGTAAGACATGTGCCTCCTCTCAGGTCCAGTTTATCTCCCAATCTGGATCCAGGTGACTGTTATCACCATCACCCAGGACATTCTCTTCCTTGCATGGCTCCACTCCCGCCTCATACTAGGGAACTTAAGCCTGTAAATGGAGGCCCTGACTTCTCTGTTCCTTTGCTCCAGGCCCATGACTGTCCATTCACTTTACCTTATCTGATCCTACATCACCCAAAAAGGATCTCCAGTGTTGTTGGTCTGAATCATGTGTTCCACCATTTGTCTCTTACTCTCTGGGCAGGTTTTCAGTCCCTTCAGGAGCTATGCTGCCTTCCTTTAGTTTTTATGTGACAGTCATTTTTGGATCCCCGCCCCTATCACATACTTAAAAAAAATTTATTTATTTAAGGCAATGGGGTTAAGAGATTTGCCCAAGATTTCACAGCTAGGTAATTATTATGTATCTGAGGTTGGATTTAAACTCAGGTCCTCCTGACTTCAGGGCTAGTGCTCTATCCACTGTACCACCTAGCTGCCCCTACCCCATTACATACTTTTAATGAATAATGCATAACCACTACCCTCCTTCACTACATTCCCACATTGCTCAGTCAGGTCTGACTCTGTGGTCTCATTTGGAGTTTTCCTGGCAAAGATCCTGGAGTGGTCTGCTATTTCCTTCTCAAACTTGTTTTACAGAGGAGGCAACTGAGGCAAATAGGGTTAAGTGACTTGCCCAGGGTCATACCCACAACTAAATGTCTGAGGCAAGATTTGAACTCAGGAAGAAGAGCCTTCCTGACTCTAGGTCTGGCACTCTGTGAACCTAGTGGCCCTTTTCTTCCTTAACTCATTACAATTTAGCTTCAGAGCTAATGCCTAAGGCTCATTGTCTTAGATACTGTCTTCAAATCAATCTATTCCTACCTCTTTCATAGTTCCCCTCCTACATTTGCCCACAACAAGCCCTTTTGTTCCCTGTGGCCAAGGATCTAATCTTTGCAGAAGTGTAAATGAATACCCCAGGAGTATTCTCCATGGTTTTCCACAATCTGGGTTTACCCCCAGCCAATGCATCTTCTGCTAAACTACCAAATATGAGTTATCTGCTAAACTAATCCTGTCCTGCCACAGATAACCTGCTAACTCATTCTAACTTAATCATACATGCTTCATGTGCAAATTCACATGAATAGCTTTCTTTTTTCAAACACCTCTGCCAACTCATCTCACTGCTTTAAAAAAGGAGGGGAAAGGAAAAGGTAGAAAAATGTTTATTACCCTGAGGGAGAGACAGAGGACTGCATGTACCAGGCAGATTGGGTTGCCACCATCACCTTGGTCACCATCGACCCTCAGATGCTGGTAGAACCAGCCTGGTACCTGAATCCAAAAGCCTTAGGAAAAGCAATGTTTCCAGTCCAGTGTTCATTGCCATCATTCTGTAACCTGGTCATTGCTCCCTCAGGGGCTATAGCCCCAGATGCTGAAGACCCAGTTACCAAAATCTTGGCACTATCAAATGGTTCAATATTACAAACTGAGAATTGCTATCATCAGGAGAAATTATGGTAAAGGAAGAGGCATGACCAGTTCACCTGAGGATCTTAAGACCTTGACAACTGACTAGCAGGTGTATTGTCTTTCACTTTAGGATGTAAGCTCCCTGAGAACTTTTACTTTTCTATTCTAATCTACTGTTTTGCATGTAGTAAGTCCTCCTTCTTTCATTCACTATCTTTCTAGGGAAGCTGACATGTTCTTGTTCAAAATGACAATGATCTGTCTTTTGAATGGCTACGATACCTATCCCAACCATGAGGATACAGTAGACTAGAATGCCTTTGTGAGCGAGGACAAACACTAGGCCCCAGTCTCTTGGTAACAGCAAATGAGAAATGAAAGTCTTCTTTTTTGAGAATCTGGTCAATTAAAGAAGGACAAAACTCCAACTCACCTGGCACTTGGCTGTTAGAATCACAGGGACCTCTTCCATACTTCTTCCTTTTAGAAGAACAAATCCTTCAAATGACAGATCTGTGAAAGAGAAAAGAAGCTTGAGAAAAACCAGACACAACAGACTCATAGATTTAGAGCTGACAGGAGCTGTAGAGACATTTTAGTAGAACCCCTTCATTTTATAGACAAGGAAACTGAGATCCAGGGAGATAAAAATGACTTGTCCAAGGTCACAGCACTTATAAGCAAACAAAGCAAGATTTGAGTCCAGGTCTTCTGACTCCAATCTAGTCCCTTTAAATGCTTATACTTCAAATTTCTAGAGAAAACAATGACTGGATCACAGATTTCAGTTAGAAGGAACTTCAGGAAAAATGGTCTTCTAGGGTCTTCAGAGATTAAATGATTTGACCCAAGTCATATAGACAGTAAGCAGAAAGGCTAGGCTTCAAATATCTAGCTCCTACTCATGCACCACCCTACAGCCTGTAGGAATCCATATATCACCGACTCAGGATGAAAAATAGTCACAACTTTTCTGCTTGGAAGGGATGAAGATATAAGTTGCTGAAGGGTGGCCACAGACCATCAGTCTGGCTCATGTCCTTCTCTGGGGGCAGAGGTTCAGCCCAAAGCAGCAGCCATGGAAAGGTATCTCACTGAGACTTCTTCAGACTCCAAATGGAGCCTGAGAAGCAGGGAATGGACCTGGGGCCAGGCTTATCTGCCAGGAGGGATCTTTCCATCCATCCATCCATCGCATCCATCCATCATCCATCCATGGTCCATCCATCCCCCATCCATCCATCCCCCATCCATCATCCATCCATCCCCCATCCATCATCCATCCATCCCCCATCATGCATCCCTCCATCCCCCATCCATCCATCCCCCATCCATCATCCATCCCCCATCATCCATCCCTCCATCCCCCATCCATCCATCCATCCATCCCCCATCCATCCACATCCATCCATCCACCCTAGAGGAGGAATTTTGAAATTCGGAGTCTGAATGGGGAAAAGAGTTGTTGCAGAAGGAAGTGGAGGAGAGAGAGGGAGAAAAGGGGCAAGAGGAGAAGTGGCAGAGAAGGAAGGCCTGATGGGGGAAGGGCAGTGAGAAGCGGGGAAAGTTGGGTGGTTAAGGCTGGGCTCCTCTGAGCGGCCTCTGTTCCCTCTGAGGCCCAACGAGGGGCGCAGGGGCAGGAGGAGACGAGGCCTGGCCAGGAGCCGAGTTCAAGTCCGGCTCGCAGCCCTCCTCGGGGCCCGCCGCCCGCACCCACCTGCGCGGGCACTGGAGAAGCGCCACCAGAGCCCAGGCCTTAGGCAGGGGAGGGGCGGACGGCGCTTCTCCTGAGCGGGGGCCGCTTTTCGCCTGTCTCAGGCTCCCCAGGGCCCGGCTGCGGCGGCGGCTCAAGCTTTTGACTGACTGACTGGCCGGTCCGCTTTCGGGGGGCCCGGCGCCTCAGGGTGACTGCGGAGGGGGAGGGGGAGACCCCCGAAGGAACCAATAGAAGAGGAGGAGGGAACGGAAGTCCCGCCCAGGTGACGCGTGTTTCCGGAAACATTCACACCCCCCGCCGGTCAGGCGTCAGTTTCTGTGGCAACCGGCCGGTTCCCGCCCCCTGGGTGGAGAAGAATTCTGGGCAGTGGCTTCTGGGAAACGTAGTCCCGGGGCAGGCCACGTCTGCACATGCGCATAAAAGCCTACGTACCGGCACGGGTGATTCGCAAGTGAGAGAGCAGAAGCCTAGGTGCCGACTCTGGTGTCCTAGCTCTCCTGCTCACTCAGGTCCGGAAATCCAGAGACTTCCTTTGATCTCAGGGCGTCATTTCCCCCTTTTGTAAAATAAGGAGTCGATGATGCCAGGAAAAGCCTGGTTTGGGTAGAAAGGAGAGGCTGGAGGGGGAGGGGCAGATGGGAGAGCTTGGATTTCTGATCCCAAACGGGTCTCTAGTTAAGGCTGAGTAAGCCTCTGCCCTCCTCCAGGCCCGGGGCTCTCCAACCATATGGTTGGCGCTGTGTGAATTAGCCTGGTCCCCCTCTCATTGCGTCTGCAAGTTTGGCCTTTACAGTCGTGCCAACAATTAAAGACCATCCTAAGAGAGCAGGAAACTGGTCTGGATATCTCTAGGACAGACGTAAATAAATGATAAGACTTAGGACATTTTGGAAAAGGAGAAAAACCATGTTTAAATGTCTATAACAGAATATCAAGTCAGAAAAGGAGACCTGCTAATTGGATCTCTGTCAGTTCTGACATAGAACAGAACTTATGGATGGGTCGGAGGACCACAAAGTAATCAATGACACCTTTATGCACCAATGTGTAACCTGATTTGATTGGCGACCAAAATTTTACAACACTTTGAATGATTTCTTAAAATATTTTTCCTTCCTCCACTTCTGAGTTTTACAATAAATCCTAGAGAAGAAAACTTCATGTATAACTTTTTTTTTCATTTTTAGCCTCAAATAAGGTTGACAGAGGCTAGCTGGGGAAAAGGACTTCAAGCTGGAGTGGGATGTAGATGCAGACTATTAGCAAATCCTTCCCTTCCACATTGAACTTCAAGCCCCAGGTCACATTTTCATTTTGTGTTTCTTTCCCTAAAGCCATGTTGGAACAGTAGTTTCCAGATGCCTGAGTTCCTCCTTCTTTTAGTTATCTCTTCCCATTGAGAGGTGATTTCTGTCCATACTACATTCCCAGAGAGATGACCCAGGAAGAGAGGATTCTGGAACCAAAAGGGAGAAAGACATTCTTAAATGGTTGGAAGATCAGATCTCATGAGTCGCTGAGTGGAGCTCTTGGATGAAAATAATGTGTTCAACAGTACCACAAAGTTTATTTTCTAAGGTGATGGGCAATTGTTGATTTTCTAAATTCGTACTTTGGAATCTTCCAAGTTTTAACTATTTCTTTTGTGATTGAAACAACTGCATTTCTATGCTTGGTAGCCCCCCCCCCCCCCACACACATACTTTATGGATAACTTTCCAGAAGGAGTTTTGTTAATTCCTTTTTTTGGAAAGATCATACACATGATGAGTGGGCCGCACCAATGC